>NC_090265.1:57977143-58277143 GCF_040414725.1 Anabrus simplex | reverse complement strand
TTCTTTTAGCAAGATAAAGAAACTATTAGTTCCCAGCTCTTTCCTGTCACACACATCGCTGGTGTGGAAGCGATATTTAATTTCTCTTGATTAATTGTCACGTATTTCATGTCGACCTGCTATTTCATTGCGCACCAAAGAACCGTCTCGTGGAGTACGAGAACAAAGGCAAGAGAAAAATCACATAAAAGAAGTAAAACAATGGAGAATTTGGGAAGGTATTTTCAAGTGGAAAGTGCTTGCGCGAGAGAAATGGCGCATTTTCCCCAGGTATGCTGACGGCGAGAGCCCGAGCAATCTAGTCCGCGGTCATAAATACTGGGCCAGGTTTTTGGTCGTCATCTGTTTTGAGCAGTCTCTGTGCCGGAATGTGGAGGAGAGAAGAACTCTCTCGGTCTCTCTCCCCCCGTTCTCCCGATTGGAACCATGATGGAATAAGCAGGGACTGGCTATATATTACTTCCAACTTTATGAGAAGATTCTGAACGATGGCGGAAGAAGGATTTCCTCATGAACCCCACCTCCCTCATAACCTGCTTTAAGATCGATGAATTTAGTGCTCTAACGGATTTTGTCATATTTATGAAATTTCTTTCCTCCTGCCATTTCGAATGCAGCAAATCGAATTGTTTTCAGGGCCTACAATGTAATATGTCAGATTAGAAATATTCTGCGTCTACCCCTGAGTCCCGTTTCTTAATACCAGTTTGAGGATGAGGTGAGATAAAATTGCATGGCATGTTTTACGGCCGGTTGCCCTTCACGACACCAACCTCCTTTGTGGAGCTAATAACGATAAAATGAATTATGGTGAATGCAATTTGGTGATGAGGTAGAAGGAATCGGTTATGGCCTATGAATAAAAACCGTTTCGGTATTTGTGCGGAAGTGAAAACGGGGCAACTAGAGACGATCATTCTCAGGACAGCCGATGTAGGAGTTCGAACCAACTCGTCTTTTCACACAGGTAGCGAGGTAAAGTCACCGTTCAGTTCCTGACTTGTCTTCTTCTTCTTCTTCTTCTTCATCTTCTTCTTCTTCTTCTTCTTCTTCTTCTTCTTCTACTATTCTTCTTCTTATTCTTGAGGTCCCTATCCGTTTCGGATGTTGGCGATCAGCATGACAACACACCTTTATGACATGAAAAGTCCCCCTCCCCCGAACTTGTTCTGAACCATGTTCTCAAGTTCTTGAGCCAAAACAGTTCTTATTCTTCCAGGTCCTCTTATTTCCTTTTCTTCCTGCAGAGAATTTATAGTAGTAAAACATATCTTTATCTGTTCCTCATGATTTGCCCTAAATACTTCTTTTTACGTGATTTTACTATCTTTTTGCTTTTGCATTTTTCTAGAACAGTGTCTTTGCTGATGAAGTCTGTCCAAGAAATCCTTAGTACCCAACGATACAACCATATTTCGTAGGCCGATTAAGTCGCATATCGTACCATTAACTGGAACATATTTAGAGTCAGTGAGTGGGTTGTGACACTCTTGAGAGTTTTGTAGACTGCGAAAGATAAAATCCACGAAAGAGATAATGCATAATATCATAGAAAGAAAAGAGAGTGAAGGTTCCGTAATTAGCAATTCCTATTTTTTCTGCTACTTGTTTAATTTTCTATTTTAATTAAGTTGTTTCTTTTTTCAAGTGTTATACTGCCACGAAATTTGAAAAGTGGTACGAGGGCTGGAACGGGGTCCACTCAGCCTCGGGAGATCAACTGAGTAGAGGTGGGCTCGATTCCCACCTCAGCCATCCTGGAAGGGGTTTACCGTGGTTTCCCACTTCTCCTCCAGGCAAATGCCGGGATGGTACCTAACTTAAGGCCACGGCCGCTTCCTTCCCTCATCCTTATCTATCCCTTCCAATCTTCCCATCCCCCGCCAAGGCCCCTATTCAGCATAGCAGGTGAGGCCGCCTGGGCGAGGCACTGGTCATCCTCTCCAGTTGTATACCCCGACCCAGAGTCTGAAGCTCCAGGACACTGTCTTTGAGGCGGTAGAAGTGGAATCCCTCGCTGAGTCCGAGGGAAAAACCAACCCTGGAGGGTAAGCAGATTAAGAAAGAAAGAAAGAAAGAAGTTCCTAAATCTGTCGCTCGAAACCGAACGGGTAATAGCTCTTCACTATACTTTACAGCCACGAGCCGCCACTGACATACATACATACGTACAGAGATGACGGGAAAGTAAAAAGTGCATTTTCTTGTTACTGTGGACAAGAAATACAGAAATACCACAATTTTTAAATTTTGAGCAATGTGCAGACAAAACTCTTATTTTATATATACAGATTTGCTCAAAATTAGTTACGGCAGGCTGAAGAGCCTAACAGTTATAAATTAACTGAGTCGAAACTAAAAAGAGATGGCTTCAAATACTACCAAAAAAATCTACGTGTGACAAATGCGTCCTAAACGTACCTTATTTTTACACTCTGTCTAAACAATTACTAGCAGTCTCTTATTGTTGACCTGTTTACAGTACGTTCCCAAATGGCAGTCTGTCATTTCCCGCAATATCATCACGCGACATTAACGTTGTTTCTTCGTCTGTTCTAATGCTTGCGTCATCTTCAGTTGCATTTCACTTTTTTCGCTGCCTGGGAGGATGTAAAAATAATGAGAACCTCGCTACCAAAGACAACGTGTGTCCAACAGGGTACAGGACCTTTTCTCTTTCAACGGCTTTGTTTATACACATGTCAACTTCTACCGTCACAGCACTACTTCTGTTACCGAGCGAGTGGCCACGTAGTCGTGTGGTTGTGTTCAGGAGATAGTGGGTTCAAATCCCACCATCGTTAGCCCTGAAGATGGTTTTCCATGGGTTCCCATTTTCACGCCAGGTAAATGCTTGAACTGTACGCTAATTGAGGACACGGTCACTTCCTTCCCGATCTTAGCCCTTTCCTATCCCACCGTCGCCATAAGACCTACATGTGTTGGTGCACCGTAGAGTTAAAAAATCTTCTTTTGTTCAGGTGTTTGGTCCGCCTCTGTGGTGTAGTGGTTAGCGTGATTAGCTGCCACCCCCGGAGGCCCGGGTTCGATTCCCGGCTCTGCCACGAAATTTGAAAAGTGGTATCAGGGCTGGAACGGGGTCCACTCAACCTCGGGAGGTCAACTGAGTAGAGGTGGGTTCGATTCCCACCTCAGTCATCCTGGAAGTGGTTTTCCGTGGTTTCCCACTTCTCCTCCAGGCGAATGCCGGGATGGTACCTAACATAAGGCCACGGCCGTTTCCTTCCCTCTTCCTTGCCTATCCCTTCCAATCTTCCCATCCCTCCACAAGGCCTCTGTTCAGCATAGCAGGTGAGGCCGCCTGGGCGAGGTACTGGTCATTCTCACCAGTTGTATCCCCGACCAAGACTCTGAAGCTCCAGGACACTGCCCTGGCGGTAGAGGTGGGATCCCTCGCCGTGTCCGAGGGAAAAGTCGACCCTGGAGGGTAAACAGATGATGATGATGATGATGATGATGTTCAGGTGTTTAGAATCTCAACTCAGCTAAAATACTTTTTTTAAAGTTTATTTGGTTAGATCTCAAAAACGGACAGAAAAATGCATTAATTTACGATAACGCCCGATTTCAGTAAAAAAGAATGTCTTCCCAGCGCTCATGGATACAGTGATTGAAGTGATAAGAAGAGTACAAGCAATATACAACACTGATGTTCCTAAGTTTACATAACAATGTATAACTTCTTTCACTCTTAGCACTTTGCTTGCCAGCGATTTCAAAACTGTGAAAACGTATATCTTCCTCACATTAAAAATAAAGCGCTATGGGGAATAAGTAACGAAAACAGATGATATAAACTTAACGCAGCAGTTGGCATACGCACCGCGTCAAACCAATTCAAAGATTTAAGATGGATTTTATGCCGTGTTCCTTACAAGGCCGCCGCCGTGGTGTAGTGGTTAGCGTGATTAGCTGCCACCCCCGGAGGTCCGGGTTCGATTCCCGGCTCTGCCACGAAATTTGAAAAGTGGTACGAGGGCTGGAACGGGGTCCACTCAGCCTCGGGAGGTCAACTGAGTTGAGGTGGGTTCGATTCCCACCTCAGCCATCCTCGAAGTGGTTTTCCGTGGTTTCCCACTTCTCCTCCAGGCGAATGCCGGGATGGTACCTAACTTAAGGCCACGGCTGCTTCCTTCCCTCTTCCTTGCCTATCCCTTCCAATCTTCCCATCCCTCCACAAGGCCCCTGTTCAGCATAGCAGGTGAGGCCGCCTGGCGATGTACTGGTCATACTCCCCAGTTGTATCCCCCGACCAAGAGTCTGAAGCTCCAGGACACTGCCCTTGAGGCGGTAGAGGTGGGATCCCTCGCTGAGTCCGAGGGAAAAACCGAACCTGGAGGGTAAACAGATGATGATGATGATGATGATGATGTTCCTTACAAGATGCATTTGTAAGTCTGACCAGATACTACAATTATCTGCCCTGCTTCTATTCTCGTATAGAAACTCAATCTGACAACGATATAAGTAAGATTAAATTTATCTACAAAATTCGTAAATATGAACTCATTGCATTGAACTTGAACTTGATAGACGTTTATTTGTCTTAGTATACCATAATTCATACTTGACGTGGTTAAATTCCGTTTACCAACTCATTATTCAGATGGCCTTCATTTTATCCAAACCTGCATTAGTTTTTTCTTTGTTTGCTAGTGGCTTTACGTCGCATCGACACAGATAGGTCTTATGGCGACGATGGGATAGGAAAGACCTAGGAAATGGGAAGGAGCTGCCGTGACCTTAATTAAGGTACAGCCCTAGCATTTGCCTGGTGTGAAAATGGGAAACCACACAAAACCATCTTCAGGGCTGCCGACAGTAGGATTCGAACCCATTATCTCCCGGATGCAAGCTCACAGCCGCGCGCCCCTAACCACACGGCCAACTCGCCCGGCAATGCATTAGTTTAGTCCTTTAAGCTCACATTTTAGAATACGAACATGAAAGCTAAATATAAGGGCACATGGTACAGTTGGGAATAAAACTAAGCACAACAGTGCATGTTTTTATGATGCCACTTTATTCCTATCCTATTAAACATACAACACTCAAATTTTACACATGCACTATATAGTTCTTCGTTAACCCAGAACGAAAAGTGTGGCATGATTTATCCATTCATTTCCAGAAAAACATATTTTAAAATTCCATGCGTAAAATATTATTATAATGTATTTTCTGGCCCAGAGAGAACTTATGATTTTTAGACGTAGATTTACATACCAGGTGAGATATTAAGTATATTAAATTTCCTAACAACTCGGTCAAAAAATTTATTAAACTTGAACCACTGTATTGTGATATATTTTTGCAGTGTTTAGTAGCCTATATATAGGGTGGAGCGAAATTCGCGCACTCGGACGTCGCGGCGCGACTCCTCACACGCCAGCAATAAAAAAATGTCTCTCACAAAAGTTTGTCCTGCGAGTATATCTGGGAGAAAAAGGACGTTGAAGCTTGTCAATCTGGAAACACTGTAACTACATGTAGGATAACTACCTCTGTCAGCACATAGCAGTCGTGCTGTAGAGTTGGTGCAGTGGGTAGAGCTCTGGGTTAGCATGCAGGAGGTCGAGAGGTTCGAGCCTGGCTTGAGGCGTTTGTTTTTTATTTCGAAAATGTAGTCCAGGTGGTATGGTATCTGGCATCTTAATCGTCAACAACGATTGCAGCGCGTCCTCTAGAAACCATTTTCACTTGCATACTACGATCCTAGAAATGGACGAACATTCGTTTTCATTGGTCAGCTTTGAAAGACGCCCTTTCCTCGTCGTGGGCGTGAATTTGTTCGCACCTCTTCATCTACTAGATGCGTTACAACGTGTTCAGCGTTACTAAATTTTGTAAATGTACGGCACATGTGACCTATGAAACGTTGTCTTACTGTATTACAGTATGTAGTGTCCGATGGAAATTAGCAAATAAAAAAGTGCGCCTCAGCCCAGGATCGAACCCTCGAGCTCCTGTATGCTAACCCAAAACTTTACCCACTGCACCAACTGTAAAGCACAGCTAGTATGTGCTGACAGGTAGTTACCCGACATGTGGTTACAGTGTTGCCAGATTGCCACTCTTCAACGTTCCTTTTCTGCCGGATATACTTGCAGGACGAACTTTTGTGAGGTACATTTTTTATTGCTGGCATGTGAGGAGTCGCGCTGCGACGCCCGAGTGCACGAATTTCTCTTCATCCTGTATATATATTGTGATCAACATATCATTTATTTTCAAGATACCTTTCACCTGTCATGTAGCTACTATCCCTGTGGATACCTCTCAACAAACGGTACTTCCAATGGTTCAATGGTTTCAGAGAAAAACACAACAAAAATAATATTTTTCATATGAATTTTTTTTTTTGATTGGAAGTGAGTGCATAAATCATGCCATTATTTTAAGGTTAAACTGTGTTAAATTTGGGTGTTCTATGTGTAATATGACGGGAATAAGGTGCTATCATAAAAACGTGTGTTTTTTGTGCTTTCTTCTATTCCCAATTCTAGTATGTGTCCAAACGGAGAAGAAAATATTTAGAATTCCATACTGGATAAGACATCCCTTTAGAAATATTCTGTCAATATTAAAATTCTTAATTTCTTTTGGCCGTTCATAAATTAATGGTTCAAAATGCTGTTCTTTGAAGCATGTATGATTGCATACCTAATATGTCCCCTACCTTTGGGGAGGCGATCAGGATTTCCCGTAAACGTGTATAAAATATTTCCCTCCTTGTGTTGGTCGCCACTCAATAATTCTCTGGCTGCAGACCAGACCTGGCGAGGGCTGTACGTTAAGAAAGGTAGCCGAGCTGCCCTCCGTACCGTGTCCACTGAAGCAGCGAACGGCTCTAAAAACCACTGCTACCTTTTCTCATTGCTCATTCCCATCTGTGTGGAACCGAAACCTTACGTCACCCCCCCCCCTTCTCCACCCACACCCGCCCGCACTCTTTGAATTTTACAACTGGGGAAACTAATGCCGCCCCGTTCTCCATTCTCTTCCATTCTTTTCTCTATCTGTCCTTTTTTTATCCTGTTGTCGGTCCATGTGTCAGACAGAGAAAGATATATGGTTAAAGAGAGAAGTGAAGCTTTATAGAAGCGATTCTGTAATAAGGGCAGGCGGCAGTGAGAAGGGTGGGGTTAGGTAAAAAAGAGAGGAAGACGTAGGTGGGGGTGGAGGAGGGTTGGATTCGTATTCAGGTTGACCAGACCGGTGGAAGGTAGCAGTATAAAAAGTAGGAGGAGTAGGCTGAAGTAGAGGGGACAGAAAGGGAATGGATGCAAGGCGATGAGGGAGTAAAAAAATGTGATGGGGAGAATCGTGTAAGAATAGAAGGAGAAGGGCAGTAAATGGTTCACAGACAAGTAGAAGACAAACGTATCATATTTATATGTATCACTGTATCCTCAGCCTTTGAGAAGGAGAACTGGATAAAGCAGGAGTGTATTTAAACTGCCTACAAGCAGAATATGGGGGTGAACGTACGTGGTGCCATTTTCACAAATATCCTGAACCGATGTACTGTAGTGTTATGTTACAACCTCAAGCGATTTTCCACCTTAAAAGGGTGGAACTTGACGATAATTTACTTGTTTGGGGCTGAGAAAAGTGTACCGTTTATACTTTATTTTTTTACAAGTTGCTTTACATTGCAGCGACACAGATAGGTCTCACGGCGACGATGGGAAAGGAAAGGTCTAGGAGTGGGAAGGAAGCGGCCGTGGCCTTTATTAAGGTATAGCTCCAGCATTTTCCTTGTATGAAAATGTGAAAACCGAGCAAGTTAGCCGTACGGTTAGGGGCGCACAGCTGTGAGCTTGCATCTGGGAGGTAGTAGGTTCGAACCCCACTGTCGGCAGCCCTGAATATGGTTTTCCGTGGTTTCCCATTTTCACACCAGGCAAATGCCGGGGCTGTCCCTTAATTAAGGCCAAGGTCGCTTCCTTCCCACTCCTAGCCCTTTCCTGTCCCATCGTCGCCATAAGACCTGTCTGTGTCGCTGCGACATAAAGCCAATTGTAAAAACAATGGGAAACCATGAAAACTATCTTTAGGGCGGTCGTCAGAGGGGTTCGAACCTTCTATCCCCCGAATACTGGATACTGGCCGCACTTAAGCGACTACAGCTACCGAGTTCGGTGCTTTATGTATTAAAAGTTAGAGAAATCTTCCAGCTATTAGGGACCTAGTGGGAGGTCTTTCTTTCTTTCTTCCTGTATTTATTTACTTTCATAGGCCTTCTTTCCAATTATTTGGTTTCGGCACTAATATGGATTAAGGCCATTTCTACGGCCGCATGCCCTTCCTGAGGTAACCCTATGTCCAGGGATGTATTTACTGCCGCGTCTTTCTGAGGGTGTTGATAGTATGGTGTGTTGTGCATATAGATGAAGATAGTTTTCCGTGTTTTTTCCATGTTTACACAGGCAAGTGCTGTACCGTAATTCAGGGCACAGTCGCTTCCTTCCCATTCCTAGTCCTGTACTTTCCCATCGTTAACATTAAGACCTGTCTGGGTCGGTGCAAGTTGAAGTCAATAGCAAGAAAGGAAAAAGATCTGAAGAGAGTCCGTTTCTTAGTCGTGATGACTTGTCCCAAGAGCTGGGAAAAATACCACCCGTATATTGTACGATAGGCCTATTTAGACATTAACCCCTGGACCACTAAGAAACAATACCCTCCTGACTAATAAGTGACCTACTCAGTGTGTCGGATGTATGAACCAATGACTGAAACTTTTTGCTAGAATCCCAACAATTGAATCCACTGATTTTATTGTTTTTTCCTGTTTCATTTTCTTAACTTCCTTACTATTCTGTCCTCTCGTTTTATAATTCTTTCGCTCTTCATCCCCGTTCCAATTCTGCTCTTCTTTTCTTGCTTAGCTTGCTTCCCATTCCTATTGATTTTTAACGTTAAATTTTGTGCTAAAAGTGTAGTTGGATGTCCAAATCTCAAAAACATACATAGGTAGTGCTAAAAGGATAGATATACTGTGTGAAATAAAGAGTAGTATTTTGTTGAATTCTTAGGTCGGTTTGTTTCAAATTCCAATAGCATATTTTGACAGCATAATGTTCACAGATCTTTCGGAAAATTTAGTACAACAATGAAACATTTTGCGCGTAATAGGGTGGAGTTCAAGTGACCAAGAGAAATCCACCTGACCGTACATATCTGAAGACAGTAGTAAGATCTCCAAACGTAGTTTAGATTTTTATTTAAACTGCTCTACGGTTTTCATGACATTGTGTGTATGAACTTCGCTATCTTCGCATATTGTCCTTTCCATAAACAAGACTAAATTCAGGTGTATCGAATTACTTTTCCTCAAATTTGTATTAATTCTTCTCCCATTATAACCACAAAACGTGGTTTACTCCCTAAATAGCCTATATAGCTCAAAGTCTCCACTGCTTACAACCGCTCATTCAGAATTCATCATCCTCTCTGATTCACTGAGTGTACTCTCTTTCAACTCCAATTGTGTGTCAAAACCCATGTATTCATTGAACCATCACGGCTATCGTGTCTTTCTTCTATAGATACTGTAATAGGGTAGGTGGCGTACGTAGTATAGTGACGTAGCCTATTTTTTTGTTTGTACAAGTTGCTTAACGTCGCACCGACACAGGTAGGTCATATAGCTATGGTGGGACAGGAAGGGGCTAGGAGTTGGAAGGAAGCGGCCGTAGCCTTAATTAAGGTGGAGCCCCAGCATTTGCCTGGTGTGAAAATGGGAAACCACGGAAAACAATCTTCAGGGCTGCCGACAGTGGGGTTCGAACTCACTATTTCCCGAATACTGGATACTGGCTGCACTTAAGCGACTGCAGCTATCGAGTTCGGTTAGTGACGTAGTAAACAAATACGCAGAGAGAAGGTGATGGGCCCCAGAGGATAAAAAAAAGGTTAGAATAGAGAGAACTAGAGTATTAACAGTGCAAATAAATATTTTTAATGATAAACAAGAAATATAACTGTCTATTGATATGATTAAAACACCAATATGAAATAGAGAACTATAAAAATCGTAGAAACAACTCCGAAGCCAAGCGAAATAATGCCACGTTTACAATATCACATAGATCGGGAAAGTGCATCCAATTAGTAAATTAGTAAACTGCAAGGAAATGGGAGGGAAGCTAGGAGGAAGAGATTCTTCGACGGGTAGCTTTATTTCCTGGATAAATGCAAGTGTTGATGAACCAGTAGGTATTGCAAGCACGTAAAATAGGTGATTCCAATTAATGTTCTTCTGTCCAGAGTATCGTTGCCATGGTAACTTAAGTTGAAAAGAATGAAGTTTGCATATTAAATGTTAACACTAACACTGGCTGGCTGAACGAAAAAAATACATAAGAAGCCAGATATAAAGAAAGGAAAAAAGGCCAGACGGGCCAAGAAAAAGTCTGGATTTCAAATAACATTATGATTTTTCTTGCTCACCAAGCAGTCTGACGTAAATACGTCAAGATGGTAATGGCCAAATAATTAGACGGCACTCAGGTCTTCGGTGCTCCACCACTCCGGAACGACGCGAGACTGACTTGTGAGGGGTGGAGCCCTGGTTATATAGCACGATGGAAAAATCTAGAAGTTTTTTATGTACTATTTAATCGTTCAGCATAAATACATGCTATATTAGATTACTGTTGACAAGAGATAAAATAAAAACAACCAAACAAACAACAAACAAAAATCTAGTACATAATAATACAAGGCAAAAATAATCACTAAGGACGAGATTTGAAGTCGACCTCCTATAGGCCCTTCTGTAACTAGAATAAGTGAGGAAAGTTTGTAATAAAGCGCTGGAAAAGATACACACACACACACACACACACACACACACACACACACACACACACACAAGAAAAAAGAAGAAATTAATTGTTCACAAACACAAAGGGATGTTCCAGTTTTTTAAAATTAATTTTTATTTGTAATGCTGGTTATACTAAATATTTCATTGAGAAGTAAATTGGCAGTTGATTAAAAGAAGCATATAGCAACAATAGCACTCGAGTGGAAATTCGTACACTTTGTTCTATTTAATTCTTTTTTATACACGAACACTCATTGATCATCTTCAGATTCTTCTCTTGGCGAAAGTAAAAGATCTTGAGGAAGTCTACTTTTAATCCGGCGTGGAAGTGTAGATGGTTTTCCAAGGGCGAAGAACACAGCACCAGGCACATTTTGGAGTTTCCTGAAGAACGCCTTGGCTTGCGTTGAAATCACGTGTTCCAGAGTATCTAACTGAAGTTCACGATGTAACTGTTTGTTTCGGACGTACCAAGGAGCGTTGGTGATGATACGGAGAACTTTGTTTTGGAATGATTGCAGACGTCTGATAGTGGTTCGAGCCGCCCCTCCCCAGACTGGACAGGCGTAGGTGAATAAAGGACGGAGCAGTGATTTGTACAGAAGTAATCCACATTCAAATTTGAGGGAAAATTTCCTGTTTAGGAGAGGATATAGGCTTCTTAGTCGTGCATAACTTAGATTTAATTTCTAATTTATATGGTATTTCCATGATAATCGACGGTCAAGGAATACTCCCAGGTACTTCACGGTCTTGTCGTTAGGCGTCCATTGGATGGGTGTTCCATTTAGGAAGATTGATGGTGGGAGAGGTAGACGTCGAAGAGTAAATATCATGGTTTCACATTTTGGTACATTCAGTGAAATTCTCCAATCATCTAACCACGTTGATATGGTTTGCAGAGAGGATTGCGGTCGGCGAGTGGCAGTTAAAATGTCATGGTGGGATGTTAAGACAGCAGTATCACCTGCATACATTGCGATATTGACGAATGGAGGCGATGGAATGTCATGGGTATAAATGTTGAAGAGGGTTGGAGCAAGAATAGAACCTTGAGGGACTCCGGCGTTAATGAGCCGAGGTGTTGAATGCGTGGAATTGATACATACGCGAAAGATACGCTGACTCAAGAACCTGTAGATGATGCTGTATATGTATTTTGGGATTCCGATTGTGTGCAATTTGTATAATAGGCCTTTATGCCAAACTTTATCAAATGCCTTTGTAAAATCGAAGAACGCTGCAAGAGTGTGATGTTTGAATTCGAAACCTTGCGCAATGTGTTCCGTAAGACATAGTACCTGATGAGTTGTCGAATGCCGTTGACGGCAGCCAGACTGGTGATGTGGAAGGAGAGATGTGTCCTCTAAGATATTATTTAGTCGTTTGAGGATGATTTTCTCAAATAATTTGGATAACGTTGGTAATCAACTTATTGGTCGGTAACTCGTGGGTAGTGTCGAAGGTTTTCCAGGTTTGTGAATTGCAATTATTTCTGCATGCTTCCATGTGTCGGGAAAGTACCCAAGACGAAGAAGGGCATAGATTCAATCATGGTAGCTGCCTCAGTCATCTATTTCGTGTTCAAATTGTCGACACCCCACATTGTGCATCTGAAATAGAGTCGTTGGAGAATACAGAACATATATTCTTTCAGTGCAACCATTTTACTTCCCAGCAACAAATACTTCTAAAGACAATGGTAGAATTACACGAACCGCTACCAACCAGAATATCGACTTTGCTCGCCGCACTCTACTCCGCTATCCAGACATTTTTGAAGAATACTGGCCTCTTTTTATAACACAGTCAATGAACGTTTCTCGCATTACCTCTTCAACAATAAGAACTTATTGTGTACATTTTTATGTATTATGTATTTATGTTCATTTTCAGTGTATTTTACTGTGTTTTAGAAAATGTATCTGTATGGCAATCCCCAGGCCAAAAGTATTAACTTTTAACCGCTCATTTGTGCAGTCACTGCCGTAGGCTGTGGAATACTCTCTCTGCCGATTAGAGATGTGTGTTCTCGTAGGAAACTTAAGATGGATTGTCGAATCACGTGCTGGGTGCATCAAGTTTACTTGTGTGATGAAAAAAGTATGAATGACTGGGTGTATGTGTAGTTATAATACAAATTAGGCCTGCTCGTATTTCGTAGTTCAAGGTTTCATACTACAATTTATTTTTGGAGAGAAAATCCACTTGGGATAGCTGCCCTAATACTAAAGAAACCGCAAAGGTTGAGCCTACTGATTAATCCGCAAGCACAATTGAGAAAATACATGAATTTATGAATTTTTAAAATGTTGCAATATTTATTACCTTTCGGGCAGGTAACCCCGCCACCCCCGCTACCAAATTGATTATATTTATTCAAATAAATGTTTAGGTTATGCAAATGATTTTGTACTATTTGGAGTGAATTTCTCAAAATCGCAGTTGACACTTCTTGTAACTCCTGTGGGTGGGGGACGCAAACGAAGAATACACCCACGGTATCTCCTGCCTGTCGTAAGAGGCGAGTAAGGGAAGATAACATCAGAACCATGAGATTACCTGTGATCAGTACCATCTCGCGTGGAACAACATCAGTCGACCTTTCTTACGATTAGTATCACTATGTGAGGAATACCGTGAGGCTGTAGTGGATCACTATGGGTTTACAGTACTTGTCTATAGTATCCGCCGCTATGATGGAGGCTCACCTCTATCCAGGGTCGGTTAGAACACCCCAAGGAGAAAAAAAGAGACTACTGTACCCTCACTGGTGTGTTTCAGTATCTGTTTGCAGACATCATGGGTCTGCGTTTCGAGGAACACTACTGGTCTGGGAGTTGCCTGTGATTACAGTAGTACCACTATATGAGCGACGCCGTGGGTCTGTGTTATCTGTGATTAGTACACACTATGTGAGGAACACCACGGGATAGTACGATTCCCTGTGATTAGTTGCCTATGAGTGGCGCCATTATGTGAGAAACACCATAGGTCTGCGTTACCTGTGCCTAGTACTTTACCTGTAAGTAGTACCAAGACCGACTCCAATCCTCAGACCGTAATATAAAAAAAACATGACGGCCGAAGTAGCCGGATTGCTGGTATTGGCTAACACGAAAATAGCACGTACATATTATAGAAATGGCGTAAATTTAATATGATAAATGTAACATCGTAGGGAAAATCACTTTCACATGTATGAAAACGCTTCGCCAACAAGTATGCACCACATATAATCAACTAGAATCACATGTATTCTACTAGAAAAGAGACCAACAAGCTGATTACTTAGACATTTCAATTCGTCAAATAATTTTTCTCTTAGATTTCACTTCGCTGGATAGATGAAAATACATGATAAAACTGTTAAAATGATATTTATAACATCATTTTGAATGTTACAAAATAAATTAAGGTGCGAAATAACTCTATTTATTCGCTCTCATGAGAACTGTGAAACATAACTTTTTGCCTTAGTTTTGAAGTGGTGGACAATTTCTTAAATTCACCATCCAATGAATGGGAAGTACACCCGAAATAATAATGTTATTGGCTTTACGTCCCACTAACTAAATTTTTTACAGGTTTCGGAAACGTCGAAATGCCGAAATTTAGTCCTGAAGTAGTTCATTTACGTACCAGTAAATCTACCGACACAAGGATGACGTATTTGAGCACCTTCAAATACCACCGGACTGAGCCAGGATCGAATCTACCAACTTGGGATCAGAAGGCCAGCGCCTTCACCGTCTGAGTCACTCAGATCAAGTACACCCGAAATGATTATGTTAACCCAATGAACGGCCCTGGTAATGTTAACATATGGCATAACAGCACTTCACACAACGATAGTAACCTTAGTAATGAAACGTTCAGACACTAACGATATAATAGGTTTTTACCCATTAAAGAACATGAGTGCAAAAACTCTATTGACTAAACATTGATATTTAACCACATGGACGAACTTCAGTTCGGCGCAGTCTGCTTGATAACAGATAGCCACAGCATGAAACGGAAGGTGTTGGTAGTGTAAAACCCTACGTTACAAATCCAGCTAATCCCTCTAAGTCACTATTTCTTTTGTGTAACAGTAGGCCTATACAGATTGCTCCATCTGTCACACTTATAAGCGTTGTTATACTCCAAAATCCAGCCAAACATTTCTGCAGGCAAAGCACAGATTATTGTAAAATACACTTGCATCTAAATCACTAGCCACTCTGAAGCACATATACACTGACGGAATAACACAATATCAATTATATTCTATCTAAGTTAATATTTTCGAGGAACACGAATAGTTTGGAAGTAGAGAACTGGCTTCCCTAACCTCAGACTTATTCTCAAAATGATGTATGCACGCTACGGTTTTGCCATGGACTTCAAAATAATCACGATGTATATTCCTAATCTATTTCTCTTCTAATGTTCTATTCCGTAGGAAACTTAAGAATAGTTGTGTGAGAGGCATTGCCATAGTTAGACTAAAAGCTGGTCCACCTAGTGCACTCATGTTCTTTAATGGATAAAAACACGATCAAAACAAGCACATTCTCACATTACTGCATATAATTACAGATCCTATGTATCCACCGATTCATATAAATACACTCACACACTAATTGTCTACAAAGAAACTAACATTTATCGTCAACTTTCATAAAATTACACCGACTACATACGATAACAACAAACTAAAACAAGCCCACATTTCCAACAATTCCTGCTACTCGATTCGCCATCTTTGAACGATCGAGACTAGCATTAAGGTCTGAGGATTGGAGTCGGTCTTGGTAGTACCACAATATATAGAACACCGTGAGTCTACGTTACTTGTGATTAGTACCGCTACATGAGAAATACCATGGCTCTACTTTACTAGCGTTAAGTGCCATCATGAGGGGCCGTTGACCTGGATTTTGGACCCCTTTAGACAAGAAACATCATCGATTCAGGATTGTGTTTTGGAAGCAGCCCGTTGGTCACTATATACAATTGTTTTAAGTAGAGGCGACCACTATCGTCTGACATCGATAGTCAGTTGCCTATTATAGATAGTCAACTATAGTTTTTTTTTCCTTATTGGCTTATTTTTCACACTAACAGACATTGTACACCTGTTTCACGGTTTGGTAGTAACTTTAATATATCAGTTTAAAATTGTGTACCTCATATAAATATGCCCAAAAGGAAGATACCTGACATTTGGAAGTGGTTTAGGCGTAGTGAGGATAAAAAGTTAGCTAAGTGCAATGAGTGTGGAAAAAGTTTGAAACTGTCAATCGCACTCACCTCCAGTAATACTGTAATACAACCGCTACACCAGAATATCCCGCAAATGGAATTATATTAGATCGTTCAGTATTTACAGGCTTACTTTTTTTCCACACGAATGTATGTTCTACATCTGCCATCCCATTGTTTCCGACAAAATATCTTCCTCACATTCATTAGAAATACCAGGTCATCATGCGTAAAATCACTATCACTACTATCAGAATTACCAATATCATTTAGAGATTCATCTTTGATGTAGGCGAGTCTCTTATTTTCTCATCAGACAAACATTTCTTCCGTTTGACGCTCGCCATTTCTGTTTACCTTGTCAGCTGGCGAGCCCGAGATTGGATAACTTATAGGCGAGAGAAGATAAGGCAAATTTTAGGCTAAAGGCTTCACGAAAGCAACTGAAAACTCTTCTGCCATCCGTTGAGAATGCTGTAAAACATTTTTACAAAGATATAACTATACCCGAGAAAATGTCGGTTGATCGCAAAATGAACACTGCAGCTGAACGAGAATTTCTCGGGCTGTCACGTTATGAGCAAGCGCGTGCAGCTCGAGAATGTCTCGGACGTGCCACTGAAGAGATTTATGGGTGATTCCGATCTGAATTTCAGAAATTACATAGCATGAAATAGTTATAATTTCTACTTTTTTTTTGTGGATTGTGTTCAGTGAATAGTCTATTTTCATGCATAATTATATGATTCGTTCCACGTTTTGAGAACTATCGATTACTATCGATAGTTGAGCTCATAATATCGGAAAATATCGATGGCGATTACTATCGATAGTTTGCCGCCTCTAGTTTTAATAATTAATGCTATTTGTTTTACGTCCCACTAACTACTTTTTAAGGTCTTCGGAGACGCCGAGGTACCGGAATTTAGTCCCGCAGGAGTTCTTTTACGTGCCAGTAAATCTACCGACACGGGGCTGTCGTATTTGAGCACTTTCAAATACCAGCGGACTGAGTCAGGATCGAACCTGCCAAGTTGGGGTTAGAAGGCCAGCGCCTTAACCGTCTGAGCCACTCAGCCCGGCAACCCTCTAGTTTTAAGTAAGTGTCGGCTCGGATCCACTGATTGTTTCAAGTTCATAATCATTGTTCATCGTCGTCTTTTTGAATTCTACTCAGTGGATTGATTTTGGAATTGTTTTTAACTTTTAATATTGCGAGTTGGATCCGCTGATTATTTTACATTCATATTCATCCATTCATTAATCATCATCATTCTTTGAATTCTGATCAGTTGTTGAATTGTAGAATTTTAAATTGTCATTACATTTCGTACCATTAGGGGTCGATGACCTAGATTTTAAGCCCCTTTAAACAACAAGAATCATCATCACATTTCTTGTAGGACATTAATAGGGAGTCGAAACCTTTTGAAAATATTCACAGAAAAATTTGTGATTGTTCCGCCCGCATCAAACAACGTACCAATAATTTTCCAGTCATTAATTTTATACTTGTGTTCCAAGTCACGAAAGCAAGGCTCATAGTGCCTTTTCTTTTATGTATAACCTCTTTGGACTGCTTTTCATCTCGCTCATATCTGACTGTTGGATCGATAATGACACCTTTTGGTGGATTTCCTCCCGTGGTGAAGGGGTAGCGTGCCTGCCTCTTATCCGGAGACCCCGGGTTCGATTCCCGGCCAGGTCAGGGATTTTTACCTGGACACGAGGGCTGGTTCG
The DNA here is from genome assembly GCF_040414725.1 of Anabrus simplex. Lineage (NCBI taxonomy): Eukaryota > Metazoa > Arthropoda > Insecta > Orthoptera > Tettigoniidae > Anabrus > Anabrus simplex. The sequence goes on along the minus strand of NC_090265.1, from coordinate 58,259,298 downwards.
ACGTGCACTCAGTCTACGTGATTAGAGTTGTGGAGCTATCTGACGGTGAGATAGCGGCCCCAGTCTAGAAAGCCAAGAATAACGGCCGAGAGGACTCGTTGTGCTGATCACACAACACCTCGTAATCTGCAGGCCTTCCGGGTGAGCAGCAATCGCTTGGAAGGCTAAGGCCCTTCAAGGGATGTAGTGCCATGGTGGGGGGGATTTCTTATCAATGACCGCAATGTCCGCTCGTTTAATGAAACCTTCATTTAACGTACAAGTTCATAAACTTCGGACTGGTTTGTATTTCGAAAGCAATCAGCCATCTTTCTTCTTAGTCTGTGGTGCCTGTATATTCTGTATTTTTACATTTTATGTGTACACCGAATGGTCTGTTATTTATTTCTGTTATTATTAGGGTTATGATTTCTATATACATTCATATTCTGTTTTCTCATTAGCTACTGTTAAACATTTTTCAAGCGTTTACGAATTAGGATATTTGGAGTGATTAAAAACAATTTTCCATACTTGTTTATATTTTCGGATATAGTAGCTTACACATTTGTACATATTTTAGTAAAAGTGACATATATTTACATAATTTGACATTTTGTGTAAAGTATATATTCCATATTTCATGGGTTTAGAGTTACTCTTCTTAGAAAATGATTTAAAAATTATTTTACAAGCACTGATATTTCAATCCTGAGTTATAATATTTCTGTGAAATATAGAAATCAAGTTCTGCTCTACCCACATTCTTTTGTTCCTTGCTGGCTTTGAACTTGTCGCTCAAGCTCTGAGACAATAGATTGAATTATATGTAGTAACAAGGCATAAAACATCCTATTTATGTTAAAACCCATATCTTGTTCTATGGCTTTGATGTTTAAGTAATAGCCTAAATCTTTAACTGTACTCTTTTAATAAATATGACAATTTGAAACAGTACGGGTGTTCTTTCCATCATTTTATACTCTTATAATTCTTTTGTCCATATTTTACTCATTATTTTGTAAACAACTAGTCCATATGTATGAACATATTTAGTCCTTTTTATTACATATAACATAGCCTTGGTTATTATTATCTATCTTCTTTTTCTACTTCTTTTCCCACACATGTGGAGTCACACATGCGGATTTGGCCCTGTTTTACGGCCGGATGCTCTTCCTGATGCCAACCCTATATCGAGGAATGTAATCACTATTGCGTGTTTCTGTGGTAGTTGTTTGAATGTGAAGAGGAAGGTGTTAGGACAAACACGAACACCTAGTCCCCGGGCCAGGAGAATTAATCAAAGGCGATTAAAATCCCCGGCTCGGTCGGGTATCAAACCCAGGACCCTCTGAACTGAAGGTCTCAACGCTCACCATTCAGCCAATGAGTCGGACCCTTGTTATTATTATCTATATTTGAAATAAATATATCTTATGACTGGGGGTCTCGAATATGCATGACGAAATTAGCTAGACAAAAGGTGTGACACGACGTTACCTAACAATCGTTCATGCTGCGATGCGAAACACTGAGATACATGTAGAAGGATCAAAGAGGCTTCATCTCATCATACTCTAGAACATTGAGTATTTCATTCGTGGTAGTTTCATAGTCCCTGATGGTGGTGGTGGTGATTATTGTTTTAAGAGGAAGTACAACTAGGCAACCATCCTCTATATAACACTAATCAGAGGGAAAAATGGAAGGGAAAAATTAAGATATCGGCCAAAGGAAGACAAGTGCCACGAAGGGCGTGAAAATGAAAGACTCCCTAGCCCTCGCAAACCTAATAGCGTCGGGGTCGGAGAAGAACAAGAGTTGACCAAGAGAGGTCGGATAGGATAGATGAAAGTGAGGAGCCTGGCACAAGTAAGTGGAAGCAATGCCAGGACTCAGCTAGTGACCCCATGGTTGCCAACCCACGCTCCAAAGTTCAGAACCCCTGGGGCCCCTTTTAGTCACCTCTTACGACAGGCAGGGGATACCGTGGGTGTTATTCTACAGCCCCCACCCACAGGGGTTCATAGTCACTGAGTCCTTTTTCCCCTTTCGATGCACTCAATCCTAAACTTATCGAATACATACAGATTTATCTCGAAAACGCTTCGCTAGACGCAAATGTAATCTTTTCAATTTGAGTTGCATTTATTACAAGACATATTTATGATCATGTTGACATAAGTATGTCATGGCTACGAGGTCATCCGAAAATGTGTATAACGTAACACGACAAAAGTGTGCCGAAAGTGTAACCATAGCAACCGTGATCCTGGCTCACTCCGGTGGCAGGTGGTTTTGTTTAAAGGTGCTCAAATACGTCAGCCTCGCGTCGGCAGAATTTCTGGCTCGTAAACGACCTCCTGCGGGATTAAATTTCGGCACCTCGGCGTCTCCGAAACCGTAAAAGTAGTTAGTGAGACTTAAAGCCAATAACATTATTATTATTATTATTATTATTATTATTATTATTATTATTATTATTATTATTATTATTATTATTATTATTATTATTATTATTATTATTATTATTATTATTATGTTGTATATTGTAAATACAGTGGTTAATTGAACGTGCCGCTAAGTGACCACGAATAAAGATGTTATCTATCTATTTATCTATATTCGGAAGATCATTGGAGTTCACTGGCAGATAACCGCCCAGAACCATTCCACTTGTAAAGAACTTCAAAATAACTATTCGGACTTAAAACTTCCAGAGGCCACATCACGTTGATGGAACTGTCTGATGAGCTGTGTAAGTGATACCCTTAACACTCGAAATCTGCCGAAACGAGTTTTAAAAAGAACTAGTCGAAACAAATGCTAGACAACTACTTCAAACCTAGTTAACAAGTTATAATACGCACTCTTCTACGTAACTTACTCGTCACAACCATGAGAGGGGTGGAAGTTCCAAGTTCCTTGAAATCATTCAAGAAAAGACTAGGCAAACAATTTATAGGAAATCTGCACCTGAGTGATGGCCCTAAATGCGGATCCTTGATTGATTGATTGATTGATTGATTGATTGATTGATTGATTGATTGATTGATTGATTGATTGATTGATTGATTGATTGATTGATTGATTGATTGATTGATTGATTGATTGATTGATTGATTGATTGATTGATTGAAGTGAACGCTTCCACTGTCCATAACCTCGGTACTTTGCCCCCAACCGTCACCCCAGAAATTAACCTGGTGCCCATTTTTGTTGCAGGCTGAGTGAACCTCAGGGCCACGTGCCTCTCCAGAAGTGTAAATCTCGTTTCTATTTTTTTGGTACACTTTGTGAAGTGCAATCAAACCTACGTCCTTCCCGTTGAAAACGAGCACCCCTTTTACTGCCTCAGCTAGTCAGTCCCTGAGAACACTAGACTGAAAGTAATTTAAATTAACGACAAGGAAGATAGAGAAAAGAGCTTTTTATCAGTGAGAGGAAATGGATGCCGAGTTTTGAAAGGATTGTGGATGTTGTTATTCAGTCATTGTACAATGAGGCCGTGCAACCTGTGTATATCGTCGCCGAATTGATTTATTCAGTTTTAACAGTACAGATAATAGGAGAGCAAGGGAAAGAGAAATAAAAAAAAAGAATTGTAAAAGCCGAGCGGCTGGACGGTGAGATGCTGTGTACAAAGCACAATGCACTCTGTTAGTCTCACTAGATAAACAGTTGAGAAACGTCTATAGCACCCCCTCCCCGCGACCAATCACAGTGTCTATCCCCTCCCCCACGCTACCTTGTGTGAAAGTGAATGGCGGTGGTTTCGCTTTCGTGACATTCTGTCTGGACCACATCACAGCATCCACCCCCTTCTCGCCTCCTTTTCACAAGCACCTTTTTTAACTACAAAAAAAAAAAGTCTACCCCTGGCTTTCCTTTATCTCTGTACCCCGTGCACGGAATAAATCCATTTCATCCCCTCCCCTTTAGTAACCCCCATATTTTAGCCTATTGAAACTATACGGTACAGTTCTTCCTTCGTCTGCTTCCCTCAACCCTCCCCTAGTTTCTAACAATGCAATTGTAATTTTCACTGTACATAATCCATGATAAATCCAGGTGGTGTACGTATATGTGTGCGCTATAAAAGGAACAAAGGAGATTTTATTTATATAGAAAGTATAAAAGGTGTGAAAATTATCATTTGCTCGAGGCAATTGGAAGGCATCAGTGATAATCGTGAAGAATAACTGGTCTCTCCTGGGGGGAGGGAGAACGGACTTTGTACAAAGGGGACGCAATGCCGGATAACACTACCTGTGCCATTAAGATTAGGAAATAACCATTTAAAAAGGATAGAGCAAAGCCTGGCTTTAATAGCAGCCCCGGATAACACGGCATGTCAGTCAGTCGAAAGGACAATGCTTAAGAACTGCTAAATGCAGTATCACAATACAAAAACTACCCGTAACGCCACTTTGGTCATAATACGAGCTACATTTGTAAAGTAATACATAATAAGGAATATATAACACCCTCGTCTCGAATAATAAGAAGAAGAAGAAGAAGAAGAAGAAGAAAAGGAAAGAACAACTAAGGAGGAACAATTGAAATTGTAACGTGGTCCTTAGAAGGCCGGAACGCAAGAATAATAATAATAATAATAATAATAATAATAATAATAATAATAATAATAATAATAATAATAATAATAATAATCCTTACCCAAAATTGCAACATTAAGGCATTCCAACACTGTAATCAAGCTTTAAATACTATATTCATCTGAAACACTGATAAATGGGAGAAGATAATTAATTAAAAATGTAGAAAAACAAGAAAGAAAAATCTTACGGAAAATATTTGGATCAGTCTGTATAGAGAGAATCTTCTGTATGTTAAGGAAATCTAATGACTTTCATCAACACTCAGAGAAAATCTCAGACACATTTAGGAAAATACGTTTGAAATTTTTACGTATGTGTTCTCGGAATGAGTAGTTAGAAACTGACTAAAATACGTAATTCTGAACCTTGTCCTATCAATGAAATGGCGTATGGCTTTTAGTGCCGGGAGTGTCCGAGGACAAGCTCGGCTCGCCAGATGCAGGTCTTTTGATTTGACTCCCGTAGGCAACCTGCGCGTCGTGATGAGGATGAAATGATGATGAAGATGACACATACACCCAGGCCCCGCGCCAGTGGAATTAACCAATTATGGTTAAAATTCCCGACACTGCAGATAATCGAACCCGGGACCCCTGTAACCAAAGGTCAGCAAGCTAACCATTTAGCCATGGAGCCGGACTGCCGTATCAATGAAAGTAAAAAACAAGTGGTTGATCGAAGTTGGAAAAGATCTTCAGAAAATAGGCATCACGGATGACAATGTATTAGACCATCGCCCTTCGATTAGACAGATGTAACTTCAGACAGTTAGCCGACAATCACCGCTTTGCGGACCATACAATCACTACCACCAACGAAACCTGGTCAGAAGATCGCAAGGAAAGCCACAGCGAGAATATGAAGAGATTTCTGGAGAAAATGAAGACAACGGAATCAGCTAAATAAGTTCAGTAGTAATAAGAAGAAGAATAAAGCGTTCGGTTCGGTAGGCAGAGTGACCTTGGATAAGATCATTAGGGAATTTGGAGTAAAAACCGAATTGGCAAACATTGGCACAACCTCCAGGGTGAAGTTCATGGGACATAAGTCGCAACCGTTTGAAATCAAGACAGGTGTGAGGCAGGGTTATGGGCAATCCCCGCTCCTATTCAATTGCGTCTTAAAAAATTATTGTAAGAATTTGTAACTCAGAATTTGAGCGTCGAGGGATAACTCCAATCTGCTTTGGAAGAAAATCACGAGGGATTAAAATGAACTGTTTAGCATTCATGGATGATTTTGCTATACCTATTCTCAGGAAGCCCACAGGTGGGAACCATCCAAAAAAACCTCTTCTAAAGAATTGCCAGTCAAGCAGAACTATTGAACTAAAAAAAGACCACATTCATGACCGGTTATTCGAATCAGAGATAGGACGGATCGAAAGGGTCAGTGATTTAAGTACCTTCTTGAGACTATACAGGAAAATAGACTAGAAAAACCAGCAGTGGAAGATCGGATCTAAAAATTGAAAATAGCATATGATTAACAAATTATATCTACAATAAGAAGTATATTATCATGGATTTCCAAGATAAAACACTACTGCACCGTGGTTAAAATAGAATGACTTCATGCCTGTGAATGCTTGTCCATGAACTTCAAGTTGAAGTCTTAAAAAAGAAGAATCCTCAGAAAAATTATGGGATCTCTACAAACTGAAGGTAGATGGATACTTCGGAGCAACAGAGAAGTTTACCAGAAGGTGGACAGAATCTTGGGTACCATGAAGAGGAGGGCATTTGTACAGAATGAACGGAAACAGACTCACTAAGCAGATATTTAATTACTTCTGGAAAAACAGACCGCTTCAGCATGGAGAGATATGGAAAGGTTAAACAACTCGGAGATCCAAATGTTTAACAACACACAGAAAAATTTGGAAGGGTTTCAAGCTGAAGAAAGAACTAACGGAAGCAGGACAGCGAATGCATGAGGGAATATTGGACACAGAATAATCTCCAGACAAAGAGAAAGAAATTATGTTGTAGCGTTATCCCAACTGGTCAATTCGCTAGAAAATTACTACTACTACTAGGGCCTACTGCTGGCATGTGGCTTCCGGAGAGGCCTGGTGAGGGTCTTCCGAGTTGACGCCGTATAGACGACTGCGCATCTATGAGGGTGGTGTCATACCTGTGATTAATTGTAATGATGAAGACGGCACATACATCTAGCCCCCGAGCCAACAGAATTAACTAATGAAGGTTAAAATCCCCGACCCGGGCTGGGAATCGAACCCGGGTCCTTCTGGATCAAAGGCCAGCAAGCTAACCACTTAGCCATCGAGCCGGAACCAACTCCGTACATTCAAAGTAAGCGCCTTTTAACAGGTCATCTGTGATACGAACATGAAACCTCTAGTGGAAGAAGTTTGAATGTTTCTCGTCAGATGACTCTATTGTCAAATTTTGTGTTCCCGCTGGTGAGAGGAAGGACAATTAATTTTCAAGTGAAATTTTGTATTCATTAGTTGGTAAAACTGAATTGTTTGTAGATTGTTTTTGGTATTCTAAGGTCATCAGCACTTCTATCTCTTCCCGCCGGCGTAAAATGTTAACCAATGGGGAATTTTGTACATTTATTTAATCAACCAGTCGAATCGGTGGATGTCTCCAGGGCTTCAGCCCAGAGAATTCTGGAAACGTCATCTCCGCAATAAATGCTGGGTCCTTTCGGGCCATGTTATCTTTCGGTCGCTCTAGTCCTGCAGTAGAGTGCGTTCATAGAGGAGGCAGGGGACATGTCTCGCCCATCTCCGGAAGGCCCTCCAGCTCAAGGTAATGGTAATCATGTAATAATCTCAGACAGCTAACTTGAGGGAAAGGTTTTAAAATTCTTTATTAATGTAAATCTTAACATCATCTTTTATATGTAAATTTTCAAGCAGGTCTAACATCTTAGTCTCACTTAGGGAATAAAGAGGTGAACCCTCATTTATTCCCCTTCGTAAACTTTAAACTTTAAAAATTATCTCTTCCTTTTGTAATTTAAATTGTCTCGCCATCTAGTAACCTCCGTAGTAAAGGATTAGCCTCTGTAACTGTGAGCCATAAGCCCACATAGGGTTTTAAGTATTTTCAACTGAATTTCAGAGGATTGCATGTGTTCGCCTCCTAACATTTTTGTTTTCGGCCAATAACTTTAACCTTTTCTTGTTCACTACGGCTATGTAGAATGGATACTTACTGCCCCTGTTAAAGTTTACTTATATTATTCATTTCCTATTTAAATGTAAATAAGGCTGTTGAACGGATAAGGCAGTGCCTACTGTTTGTTTTTTCTAAAAGTTAGATTGTGCCTTGGAGAGTCTTGAATCTTGTAAATTTTGGGGCTCAGTTTCCTTGAGGATTTATTGAAGGGAGCAATGGTACTCTTGTAAAATTCGTAACTTTGGAGCTTCAAGCTCAGTTTGTAAATCGTTGTTGACTGGTTGTTCTAGGCTTTTCTAATATTGTTTCTTGAGCTCATGAGCTAACCTTTGCCCTATTGTTATTTTTTATTGTTTAACAAAGTCTAAAATCTGAAAAGAAACACACAAAAAACAAGAACAGAAATAAAATTTTGAATTTTCTTCTTCTTAATCTGCTTACCATCCAGGGTCGGTTTTTCCCTCGGACTCAGCGAGAGATCCCACCTCTACCACCTCAAGGGCAGTGTCCTGGAGCTTCAGGCTTTGGGTCGGGGGATACAACTGGGGAGAATGACCAGTACCTCGCCCAGGCGGCCTCACCTGCTATGCTGAACAGGGGCCTTGTGGAAGGATGGGAAGACTGGATGGGACAGGCAAGGAGGAGGGAAGGAAGGGCCATGTCCTTAAGTTAGGTACCATCCCGGTATTTTCCTGGAGGAGAAGTGAGAAACCACGGAAAACCACTTCCAGGATGGCTGAGGTGGGAATGGAACCCACCTCTACTCAGTTGACCTCCCGAGGCTGAGTGGACCCCGTTCCAGCCCTCGTACCACTTTTCAAATTTCGTGGCAGAGCAGGGAATCGAACCCGGACCTCCGGCGGTGGCAGCTAATCACGCTAACCACTACACCACAGAGGCGAAATTTCGAATTTTACAGTTTTAAATCTAAATTTGATATTTTCTCTATCCACCCATTCATGCCCGCGCCTTCTTACACCTCTGTAAACCACAGAAACTCCGTAACAACAACAACAACAATAATAATAATAATAATAATAATAATAATAATAATAATAATAATAATAATAGGCTCATATGTGTCTTTTAGTTATACAAGATAAAACCATAATTATCGACTTCATGAAACAAGTAATGGACAACTGGAACCCTTCTCTTCATATTGTTTCAGTTGTACCAATGGTCTCACCACCAAATGAATACCAATTCACCGAGAAATTTTGCAGGGTTCCAGGGGGGATACTCCTAACCCAGTATAGTTTTGTATAGCTCTGAACCCACTCTCTAACCTGCTGAATACAGGTGTCCATAACCCCTGCGAATGGGCGCAGACGAAGAATACACCCACTTTATACCCTGCCTGTCGTAACAGATGAGGGTCGAGGCGCTGACCTTCTGACACCAACATGGCAGATTCGATCCTGGCTCAGTCCAGTGTTATTTGACGGTGCTCGAATACGTCAGCCTCGTGTCGGTAGATTTACCGGGACGTAAAAGAACTCCTCGGGGACTAAATTCCGGCACCTCGGCGTCTCCGTAAACCGAAAAAGTAGTTAGTGGGACGTAAAGCGAATAACATTATTTATTAAGAGAAGCATTGGAAGACCTGGGACACGATGGTTAGACTTGGTCTTTAAACGATCATGGCCACATTGCTAGTTTTTTTTTAGAATATTTTGCATTACGTCGCACCGACACAGATAGGTCTTATGGCGACGATGGGACGGGAAAGGCCTAGGAATGGGAAGGAATCGGCCGTGGCCTTAATTAAGGTACACCCCCAGCATTTGCCTGGTGTGAAAATGGGAAACCACGGAAAACCACGTTCAGGGCTGCCAACAGTGGGATTCGAACTCACTATCTCCCAGATGTGAGCTCACAGCTGCGCGCTCCTAACCGCACGGCCAACTCGCCCAGTAGTTTTGTTTTACAGTAGGTGTGTGTTTACTTCATTCACAGAGGCTGAAAGGCAAGCGTCTGTGTAGTCTATTTTGGATGTATGTATGTGTGATTTCTTATTGTATGTATGATCGAACAACAACTCGCCCTTCTGACGTGCGGCAACTCGGTAGAACTCATCGCCGGGCAGCTCTGACAATTACGTACCTCCGCTCGCTGCGAACAGAGGATTGTGAAGGTGCGTAGCTCTTGGAAAGCATAACAGCGGTAGTACTGGAGTATACAATACTTTCAGATGTGATGCTGCAGCTTCAGAAACGTTCGCTTGAAAAGTCATAGGCAAAGGCAGAAAATGGCTGAGAGATGAGAATGAGATGACTAACGTGGCCACATTCAAAGAGGAGGGTACGAGACGGAGGGTTGACGAGAAGGAGGGAGCGTCAGCGAGATCTCAGACGATAAGAGAAATACTAACGACTGCAATTATCAGCTTCTGAGAGGAAAAACTTGGAGAAGGTATGGAAAGGTGGAGCGGGCAGATTTATGACTTTAATTTGTTTAGTTAAATGTTGCGTATCATATTCTGGAGTTGACACTCAATGACTGATAATTCAAATATGAAAACAAGCGTAGTGCGTACCAAATTAGTATTTAACATAGCAGAATAAAAATATGTGTACGACTATCGTAGAAGATACAAACTGATCGAAGAGAATAAGAGAGTTTATCTGTAATTAGTGCATCTGAGAGGGTGAGTGAAAAAGGGGAGGGTTAATGTATCCTGGATTCAGGAGGTCAATTGGACTCTATTGCGATTGACTTATCTAAGGCATTTGATAGGGTAGATCATGGGAGACTACTGGCAAAAATGAGTGCAATTGAACTTTACAAAAGAGTGACTGAATGGGTGGCTCTGTTTCTAGAAAATAGAACTCAGAGAATTAGAGTAGGTGAAGCTTTATCTGTCCCTATAAAAATTAAGAGGGGAATTCCTCAAGGCAGTATTATTGGACCTTTATATTTTCTTATATATGTCAATGATATGTGTAAAGAAGTGGAATCAGAGATAAGGCTTTTCGCAGATGATGTTATTCTGTACAGAGTAATAAATAGGTTACAAGATTGTGAGCAACTGCAAAATGACCTCGATAATGTTGTGAGATGGACAGTAGGCAATGGTATGATGATAAACGGGGATAAAAGTCAGGTTGTGAGTTTCACAAATAGGAAAAGTCCTCTCAGTTTTAATTACTGCGTTGATGGTGTGAAAGTTCCCTTTGGGGATCATTGTAAATACCTAGGTATAAATATAAGGAAATATCTTCATTGGGGTAATCACATAAATATGATTGTAAATAAAGGGTACAGATCTCTGCACATGGTTATGAGAGTATTTAGGGGTTGTAGTAAGGATGTAAGGGAGAGAGCATATCTGTCTCTGGTGAGACCTCAACTTGAGTATGGTTCCAGTGTATGGGACCCTTACCAGGATTACTTGATTCAGGAACTCGAAAAAATCCAAAGAAAAGCAGCTCGATTTGTTCTGGGCGATTTCCGACAAAAGAGTAGCGTTACAAAAATGTTACAACGTTTGGGCTGGGAAGACTTGGGAGAAAGGAGACGAACTGCTCGACTAAGTGGTATGTTCCGAGCTGTCAGTGGAGAGATGGCGTGGGAGGACATCAGTAGACGAATAAGTTTGGATGGTGTCTTTAAAAATAGGAAAGATCACAATATGAATATAAAGTTGGAATTCAAGAGGACAAATTGGGGCAAATATTCGTTTATAGGAAGGGGAGTTAGGGATTGGAATAACCAAGGGAGATGTTCAATAAATTTCCAATTTCTTTGCAATCATTTAAGAAAAGGCTAGGAAAACAACAGATAGGGAATATGCCACCTGGGCGACTGCCCTAAATGCAGGTCAGCAGTAATGATTGAGCCTATGAGGTTGGAATGGTTTCGCACCAGCATTTTGTTTTCTGGTAATATTTCCAAAATTATGAGAATGGTTTTGAGCCACTTTTGTTTGACTTCAGAACTAGATCCGGTTTTTTTAATTGCAGAGAAAGTTGGTAGTGCCTCTGTGTTTTTATTCTCCGTACAGGTACTGGTAGCGAAATGGAGTGTTTTGATGGTGCTTCGAATTTTTCTCGAAATTTGTCGCACAGCTTTTTGCTTTGAATTGTCTAATTAACGGGTTCTGTTTTGCCTACGACCTTTACAAAGGTTGGATGCACAAGTTTTAATTTTTATTATTTATTTACAATTTTCTTTACGCGGCACCGACACAGATAGGTCTCATGGTGACGATGCTATAAGAAAGTGGGTAGGAGTAGGAAGGAAGTTACTGTGGCCTTAAAGTACAGCGCAATCATTTGCCTGGTGCGAAAATGGGAAACCACAGAAAACCGTCATCAGGACTGCCAACTATTTGTCTGGTAGATACCGCATCCATGCGGAAAAAAAAGATGATGATGTTTGTTTTTTAAAGGGGCCTAACAGCTAGGTTATCGGCCCCTAATAGTACGAGGTGTAACGAACTGAAAATTAAAACTTCGAAATATATCCACTGACTAGAATCTAAAACGAATGGTGATGATGATAAAATGATCGTGAGACAAAAACAATCAGTGGATCAATAATGTCTTAATTACTGGGATGATGCTTATTATCGAAAGGGGTCCAAAATCCGTCCCCTCACCATGGTACTAGTAAAACAGAACCATGGTATTCCTCCTACAGTGGTACTAATCACAGGTAACGTAGACTCATGGTGTTCCTCCTACAGTGGTACTAATCAAAGGTAACGTAGACAATCCATAATGTCTTAATTACTGGGATGATGCTTATTATCGAAAGGGGTCCAAAATCCGTCCCCTCACCATGGTACTAGTAAAACAGAACCATGGTGTTCCTCCTACAGTGGTACTAATCACAGGTAACGTAGACTCATGGTGTTCCTCCTACAGTGGTACTAATCAAAGGTAACGTAGACTCATGGTGTTCCTCCTACAGTAGTACTAATCACAGGTAACGTAGACTCATGGTGTCTCTAGTATGGTGGTACTAATCACAGGTAATGTAAACCCATGGTATGTCACACACAACTGCACCACTCGCAAGCAGCACAAACCCATGGCGTTTCGCACATAAGGATACCACCAACAAGCAACGCAGACCTATGGTGCTCCTCACCTAGGTGTACTAATCACGGGCGCCAGTATTCCCGTGATGTTCCTCACGTGATAGAACTAATCACAGGCCACGTATACCCATGGGGTCACTCACATAGTGGTACTAATCATAGGCAATGCAGACCCACGGTATATCGCACATTATTGAAATATTCAGTTGTGAAAGGCCAGATTATAGACGAGATTTTCAAACATTATTATTCCTTTATAAACTTAAAAATAACAAAATCTGCCTGCTGTCATTTCTTGATGGATACAGTACTTTTGCATCCATATCTTGACACAGGCCAGAGTAAAGTGTAGCTTCCACCGAAGTCCCAGTCTCATCCATGGCTGTGACAATATGGAAGTTGCTGGGGTATGGGTAGTGCTGAGTAATGACATTCAGAGCACGACTAGTGCATCTGAGTGTTATGAAAGGTGCTGCTCATAGGGTCAGTCGTGCTGCAATAGTACTTTCTGACCCAGTGAGGAAAGCAATGGCACACTACCTCACTCCTCATCTCGCCTAGTACGCCTCATGTTGGTGCTGCCATTGGTTTTTGGGGTTTTCTTATAACCGCATAACCTTTGGTGGTGCTATTTGAGGATCCAACCAGCCTCTGGGCTGATGACCTAACAGACAGACAGAAATAACAAAATAGATGATATTGAATTATGCAGCAAAATATTATATTATACTCCTAGAAAACCAGCAGGAAAATTCAGAAACATATTTTTTACCGCGAGCAAATACAGTCACATACACTCTCCTCTTTATAGATCATGTGCATTATACAATAAATTACACCCTCTTGCAACTGATATATTTCATGATAGGCTAGATGAATTTAGTGCATCTTGTAGTATATCAAGAAAAGTTTTGAATTAATTTTAGGCCTATAACTGTCTTGTTGCTAATTTACCTTTCTGTTATTGTTTGTCGGTTAGTTGTTTTCATTTTTCATTTCTTTTTAGTTCCATTCTATTATTTTAATATTATAATGCATAATGTACCATTTCTCTTTCACAACTAATAATTGTATGGTTAATGTTACATAATTAATTATTTACTAAACAAGGTTTAAAATTACTATATCCTTAATATTAAATCTGGATATATGTGTTACTTTATTTTCTGCATTCTAGTGCCTTTGTTGTATGGATTGTATGTTTTCCTTCTTGTTTTATTTTCTTTCTTTTTTCTATATATATTAAGTATTTAATTTGTAGTACTTATATATACTGTAGAATGTATGAGTGAATAATGTAATTAGGCGTACCACCTGAATCTTCACATTATATAAATAAATAAATAAATAAATAAATAAATAAATAAATAAATAAATAAATAAATAAATAAATAAATAAATAAATAATGGTAACGCCCACAAGCATCACAATCCCATGGTGTTCCTCATATAAAAATACTACTCTCTGGCAACCCAGACCAATGGTTTTCCTCAAATAGTGGTACTAATCACGAGGGTGAACCAAACCTGTGGTGTTTCTCACATAGTAGTACTAACCGCAGGCTACGTAGACCCATGGCGTTGCACATAAAGTGGTACTACTCAAAGAAAACGCAGACCATACTGAACACAGTGGAATACACATGACGACCTCTTTCACAAGCAACACTTAGACCCATACTGTTCCGCACAGAATGGCACTGCTGCTATATAACGTAGACCCTCGCAAGGTGGTACCAGTCGCAAGTACCGTCGACCCATGGTGTTCCGCACGTTATGGTACGAATCACAAGTAATCTCATGATTTTAAAGTCATCAAATCTTGGTCACCCCTTTTAAACGTCTCTTACGACTGGCAAGGGATACCGTGGGTGTGGCGAATATAAATAGTTGCATTGACTTATGCTCCAACTCTCGTTCTTTGAACTAGTATTTTGGACAGACTGAAAACCTTTTTTTAAGTTATATTAATTAACTCGACACTGGAAAATATGGCTTCCTTCTTAACACATTTGTAAAGCTATCGCGTATTTAGTTGAGATCCACTGCACGTCGTCGTCTTTTTTGATTAAAAAAATGTATTCCATATTTCCAGTCAAACGATATCTCAACCATTCGGATCCTGTCTTTACAGTAGTTTAAAAAAACCCGTAATGTGAACACCTGCTTTAGTTATACTAAGTTTCGAATGTATGTGGCCTGATTTTTTAACCGGTCACGTCAAAACTTTAAAAAAAAAAAAACCTTCAGAGTGGTACTGTGTCTCTTAAAACTGGCCACCAATCATAATCTCGATAGTGGAGGTCACATGAGCAAGACAGGCTCTGCTGTCCTGCCTTACATTGATTGTAAGGTGTGCTGTGTACCCTGCTGCGCTCACGGGCCCAAGCTAATTGTTTTTATCGGGCTTGCGACATGATGGATGGCTGCCGAGACCCCAAAGCCCTGTCTACTCCCAAGCTGCCGGCGTGACGGGCCGGAGCGTATTGTAAGGCCAACCTCACCTCTGCTTACACTCCACCTAAAGCATAGCCAAATAATTCGCTGACTACTAAAATTTATGGACTATTCCGAATGTGGAACTTGTTTATAATGCAGGAGTCACACAATTCAACCGCCGGGCTGAGTGGCTCAGACGGTTAAGGCGCTGGCCTTCTAAAACCAACTTGGCAGGTTCGATCCTGGTTCAGTCCGGTGGTATTTGAAGGTGCTCAAATACGACAGCCTCGTGTCGGTAGATTTACTGGCACGTAAAAGAACTCCTCCGGGACTAAATTCCGGCACCTCGGCGTCTCCGAAGACCGTAAAAGTAGTTAGTGGGACGTAAAGCAAATAACATTATTATTATTATTATTATTATTATTATTATTATTATTATTATTATTATTATTATTATTAAGTAATTCAACCAGTAACCTTTAAACATATCCCTTTTTACATATAGGCCTACATTTGTCATTTAACCGACTTAGATACAAGAAGAAATGTGGCGTGCAATTATATGATAAAACAATTGCTCTAAAATCCATTGTTTAACCCGTCTAAGTCTAGTGTTCTATTTTGAAATCAGCGCGTTAGGCTCCGCAGTATACGAGTGTCGTGCGTACCTCTTACTGTACTTGGATGGTGGCGGTAATTGTGATTATTGTTTTAAGCGGAAGTTCAACCATCCTCTGTCGAAATTAATCAGGAGGAAAATGGAAGATGTCCGACACTTCGAAAAGTGAAGGTATCGGCCAAACAAAGACAAGTGCCACGAAGGGCGTGAAAATGAAAGACTCCTTAGCATTCGCATCCCTAATACCGTCGGGGTCGGAAAAGAACAAGAGTTGACCAAGGAAGACAGGATAGGATAGATCAAAGTGTGGAGCCTTGCAAAAGTAAGTTAAAGGATTCTCAGAATTCAGCTAAGGACCCCGCGGTCAGCAACGCACACTCCCAAGTTAAAGCCCCTGGGGCCCCTTTTATTCGCCTATTACGGCAGGCAGGGGATACCGTAGATGTTATTCTACCACCCTCACCCACAGGGAAAATCTTAATTGGAGGCGCCGGGATCGATTCCCGGCCTGTCAGGAATTTTTACTTGAATGTGAGGACTGGTTCGAGGTCCATTCAGCCTACAGGATAACAATTACGGAGCTAGTGACAGTGAGATAGTGGCCCCGGTCTAGAAAGCCAAGAATAACGGCCAATAGGATTTGTCGCGTTGACCATGGCCCACCTCTTAATGTGCAGGCCCTCAGGCTGAGCAGCAGTCGCTTAGTAGGCCAAGGTCTATCAGGGTTCCCGTTTAAAAAAATCTTACAATTTCGTGCAGTCTTTCCAATGCAGGTTCATGGCCATATTAAAGTGATTTTTTTCTCTTTCGTGTTTCCCGCATCTAAGTTGCCGTATCGTAGATGCTGAACCACCGTCTCTGCCCTCGTCTACATTTCCCTTCATTTTTTGCCGTCTCGATTTGCAAAGGTTGGGATTCCGCACGATTAAATACGTCCCTGTTCGCGATCCTCTCTGTCCATGGGACATTCAATATTCTGCAATACTTTCACACTTCAATTACCTGTAGTCGGTTCATTGGTTAAGCCCTTCGTGTCCAGCCTGCTATACCTTAAGTAGCACATTAACATTTTCCAACACACCGACAAATTCCGTTTCGGAAGTCACAGTTGCACACATGACAATTTTTAATTTCAGAAACACAACTTTTATAGTGCCGAATGTGGTGTTGATTTCTACATCTGGATCCCATTCTTGAGTACCTAAGTACTTCATGATGTTTTGTCCAGGGTGAAAACAGGGTTGTTGCTTATAACCTCGATATTTGTTCTCTGAATGTTTATTTTGTGGGCAAATTCTTCACTTACTTCGTGGATGCTGTTAAATGGAATAAATTGAACCTCTTCTTAATTGTCAGTTTGTACATGATTATTATTATTATTATTATTATTATTATTATTATTATTATTGTAGTTTATTTACAAGTTGTTTTACGTCGCACCGACACAGGTAGATATTATGGTGACGATGGGGTAGGAAAGGGCTTCGAGTGGGAAGGAAGCGGCCGTGGCCTTAATTAAGGTACAGCCCCAGCATTTGCTTGGTGTGAAAATGGGAAACCACGGAAAACCATCTTCAGGGCTGCCGCAGTGTGGTTAGAACCCACTATCTCCCGAGTACTGGATACAGGCCGCACCTAAGCGACTGCAGCTATCGAGCTCGGTAGTAGTAGTAGTAGTAGTAGTAGTAGTAGTAGTAGTAGTAGTAGATAGACTCCGTGACTCAGGCGGCAGCGCGTGGCCTCTCACCGCTGGGTTCCATGGTTCAAATCCCGATCACTCCACGTGAGATTTTGTGCTGGACAAAGCGGCGGCGGGACAGGTTTTTCTCCGGGTACTCCGCCCGGTTTTCCCTGTCATCTTTCATTCCACCAACACTCTACATATCATTTCATTTGTCAGTCATTAATCATTGCCCCAGATGAGTAGGACAGGCATCGGCAGCCGGTACAGTTCCTATCCTCGCCGCTAGAAGGGGGCTTCATTCATTCCATTCCTGACCCGGTCGAATGACTGGAGACAGGCTGTGGATTTTCATTAATATTATTATTATTATTATTGTTAGTAGTAGTAGTAGTCGTGGTAGTAGTAGTAGTAGTAGTATCATTATTCTAGACAATTGACCACTTAGGTTCGCGCTACAACCTCATTTCTTTCTCTTTTGTGGAGTTTCTTCTGTGTCCAATACTTCTTCATGCGTTCGCTGTCCTACACCAGGCGAATGCTGGAGCTGGTCATGGTGACTTCTTCACGCTATAACCTGCCTGTGCTGAGTGGCTCAGACGGTAGAGGTGCTAGCCTTCTGACTCCAGATTGGCACGTTCGATCCTGGCTCAGTCCGATGGTATTTGAATGTGCTCAGATACTTCAGCCTCGTGTCAGTAGATTTACTGGCACGTAAAAGAACCCCTGAGCGATAAAATTCCGGCACCTCGGCGTCTCCGAAAACCTTAAAAGTAGTTAGTGAGACGTAAAATAAATAACATGTTTATTAACCTTCCTGTGTGGGTGTGATGTAAAGCAAATTATAAAAGAGAACTACGAATATTGCGGGAAGTTAGGTTGACTAAAATGACTTTAAACAAACAGAATTATTTTTCTTCCTTCCTTCCTCCCTTCCTTCCTTCCTTCCTTCCTTCCTTCCTTCCTTCCTTCCTTCCTTCCATTCTTTATCTGTTTACCCTCCAGGGTTGTTTTTCCCTCAGGCTCAGTGGGGGATCCCACCTCTAACGCCTCAAGGGCAGTGTCCTGGAGCGTGAGACTATGGGTCGGGGAATACAACTGGGAAGGAGGACCAATGCCTCGCCCAGGCGGCCTCACCTGCTATACTGAACAGGGGCCTTGTAGAAGGATGGGAAATTTTGAAGGGATAGATTAGGAAGATGGAAGGAAGTGGCCGTGGCCTTAAGTTAGATACCATCCCGGCAATATTTGGAGGAGAAGTGGGAAACCACGGAAAACCACTTCGAGGATCGCTGAGGTGGGAATCGAACCCCCCTCTACTCAGTTGACCTCCTGAGTCTTAGTGTACCCCCTTCCAGGCCTCGTACCACTCTTCAAATTTCGTGGCGGAGCCGGAAATCGAGCCCGGGCCTGCAGGGGTGGCAGCTAAACACACGAACCGCTACACCACAGAGGCGGCTACAAATTACTTTTACAAAATAAAATTTACATATTTTTAAATCGCACTCAATGTAGGATTTCATTAAAGCGCGGTATCGGTGCACTGCAAAAAGATCAAGATAATTAATGTTCTCTGGGCACAAAGAGCTTTGTTTGGCGAGTGGAGAAGCAGTCTCTCAGGGGAGAAAATGAATCAAACACATCGCCAGGAATACTCGCAAACAACTTATCATCGGATACGACTGATACTACTTTGCGAGGCTCAGTCGAGTTGCCGGTTATCCCCTGTACAGTGTATGATGCAGTAGTCTCCCTATGATGTCATGGTCTCAGCTGGTCTGCGATAAGCTTCCATACAGCGTAATTGATCGGTTTAGTGCCTTTCATGGCTTCTGAAATAAGTGAAAAACAGCGTACTTTCGTGCACCGTTTGTTTGGTTTGTGTCTTAGTATTTTCAGTATTTTTCTATGGCTGTGAATCATGGACAGCGAAGGCCAAGGATAAAAAGCTCATCGACGAATTCGAAATATGGTGCTGGTGGAGGACTTTACGAATACCTTGGACAGAGAAAAGATCTAACTCCTCCATAATCAACTTGGTATACCGAATAGACTTTTCACTCTTGTCAAACGGAGAACCCTGCAGTTCTCTTTACATGCATTAAGGAGATAAAATTACCCTGAAAAAACTTGTTGTTCAAGGAAAAAGTAACCGGTATCAGGCCGCGTGAAGGAGCTCCCATAAGACGGATAGAGCAGATGAAAGACACACCTCATGCACCTGTTTGGGTGACAATTCGGAAAGTAGACCATAGGCAATGGTGGCTGCTGGTGGACATCGTCAAGTAGTAAAAGTAAGCGTGATATCACGGTAGTCAGACATGAGTTATGTTATGCGACTGAGAAGAGAGAAAATATTTTAAATGCATTTCGCATCGAAATTTGTAGGTTAATGAGCCAAAACTGCAGATGATGAACCGGAATATTATCGCACGCTATAACGCTTGTGTACAGGCTGATGGAAAACCTTTTCAATACGTTCTGTAATGAGGTAAGTTTTATTGTTTTTCTGCCTGTTTTTCATTCTGGTTATCTATTCATCGAAGTTGATGGGTTTTCTGCACGTGTACGGGAACTGTGTGTGACGGTGACCACACTCCCCTTTACCGACAAGCAGCGTGCAGAAATGACGGCAACTCTTGGAGGACTCGCCCTGTATGTTGTATGTGTGGTTGCCGGATATTTGCGGTCACTGTAGCACGGGGTGGTCCTCATTTGGTTAATCTCGGGATATCCCGATAACCTGCCTGGGTTCCTGCTCGCTCCTTCTAAACCAACATTCTGGATAAAGTGTGATGGGTATAGGCATTTTAAAACATATAATTTACTGTCGTCCAAATCATTATATTGGACCCATAATGCGATCATAGTTTGGAGGTAGTTCATTAAATAACCAATAGGTTTACAGAAAATCCAATGACGTCATCGTTTTCCTCGTTTCATTTTACGTTAGGTTTTTAATTTATAATTTTAATATTTTTTATCGCAGATGGAACGCAAAAAGTGCCCGCTTTGAAACGTGTTTCAACCGTGCGTCAATTTTGTGGTAAGCACATAAATGGGATTGTAAATAAAGGGTGCAGATCTCTGCACATGGTTATGAGAGTGTTTAGGGGTTGTAGTAAGGATGTAAAGGAGAGGGCATATAAGTCTTTGGTAAGACCCCAACTAGAGTATGGTTCCAGTGTATGGGACCCTCACCAGGATTACCTGATTCAAGAACTGGAAAAAATCCAAAGAAAAGCAGCTCGATTTGTTCTGGGTGATTTCCGACAAAAGAGTAGCGTTACAAAAATGTGGCAAAGTCTGGGTTGGGAGGAATTGAGAGAAAGAATAAGAGCTGCTCGACTAAGTGGTATGTTCCGAGCTGTCAGCGGAGAGATGGCGTGGAATGACATTAGTAGACGAATAAGTTTGAGTGGCGTTTATAAAAGTAAGAAAGATCACAATATGAAGATAAAGTTGGAATTCAAGAGGACAAATTGGGGCAAATATTCCTTTATAGGAAGGGGAGTTAGGGATTGGAATAACTTACCAAGGGAAATGTTCAATAAATTTCCAGTTTCTTTGAAATCATTTAGGAAAAGGCTAGGAAAACAACAGATAGGGAATCTGCAACCTGGACGACTGCCCTAAATGCAGATCAGTATTGACTGATTAAGACATTGTAACTCAAAACCCCGTCGTCTGCTCTGATCCATGTTTCCAAAAATTTGTTCTCCTGCAGACACACCCAGGTGACAATGCCATGTTAATTTTCCCTATACTTTCTGTACATATAACCATTGTAATGTGCACAACGATTTGCCTTATGAGTAACAGTCAGCTCCAATACAGCACACAACAGTAAACACTTATACCGGGTATAGAATGGTGGCTGAATGTATCAGTCTCTAAATAATGCGCGCGAAAGAAGAATGTTTATCTAAATCGAGCGAGGAGGAGCCCAAACAGGTTAGCGGGGATATCTCGAGATTAAGCTAATGAGGCCCACCCCATTTTGCATTGACCGCAAATCTCCTGTGACTGGTGGGGAATTTCTGTGAGTGGGCAAAGGTATATCTCAGTAACCGCAAATGTCCGTGATTTTGTGGTGACCACAAATTTCCGGACACCGTATGTATAACGGGTAAGTGAGTAGCCGGGGTTTTTGGATGTACGTACCCAGCTTGGTTTTGGAAAGGGAAGAGGGACCTTTTTTTTGCTTCACGTCGCACCGACACAGATATGTCTTATGGCGACGATGGGATGGAAAGGCCTAGGAATGGGAAGGAAACGGCCGTGGCCTCAATTAAGGTACAGCCCCAGCATTTGCCTGGTGTGAGAATGGAAACCACGGAAAATTATCTTCAGGGCTGCCGACAGTGGGATTCGAACCCACTATCCCCCGATTACTGGATACTGACCGCACTTAAGCGACTGCAGCTATCGAGCTCGGTAAAGAAGAGGGACCAGAGATGCAATTGGATGCCTAAGGATGATTGCAGAAAGGATGTTAGAAGTGAATAGGGAAATGTATATATGTTTCATTGATTGGGAAAAAGCGTTTGACAGAGTGAACTGGTGCATTCTGATGAGGACTCTGAAAGATATTGGTATAGACTGGAAAGACAGAAGACTGATTAAAGAGTTGTATAAGAATCGGAAGGTGATGGTTAGAGTACGTGAATATGAAACAGAAGAAGTGGGGATCGGAAGAGGAGTGAGGCAGGGATGTTGCATGTCACCGGCTCTGTTCAATATATATGCCGAAAAACTGATACAGAAAGCTCTGGAAAAAGCAAGAGGCGTTGTAGTGGGAGGAGAACCAACAAAGACAATAAAATACGCATATGATGTGGCGGCATTAGCGGGATCAGGAAAAGATCTACAAGTCCTGTTGAAAAATATTGAGAAAGTGGGCAAATAGTTTGGAATGAAGATAAACATTGGGAAGACTAAGGTAATGAGAATAGGAAAGGAGGAGATTGCTGTTAATGTAACACTAACGGGAAAGAAATTGGAAGAAGTAAAGTCATTCAGATATTTGGGAAGTTTGTTGACATGGAATGGAAGCTGTACAGAAGAAATAAGAAGCAGAATATCTATGGGAAAAGAAGCCTTCGGAAATGTGAGAGGGCTTTTGACATCTAAGGCAATCCCTATTGATTTAAGAAAGGGGTTCTCAGAGTGTTTTGTGTGGAGTGTAGTGTCGTATTGAGCTGAAACATGGACATTAAGAAACAACAAACAAATTATTTGGAAAGTTTTGAAATATGGTTGTGGAGAAGAATGGAAAAAGTGAAGTGGACAGATAAAGTGAGAAATGATGAAGTGCTAAGAAAAGTAGGAGAGAAGAGACACATGATGAAAACTATAAGGAAGAGGAAAATATCCTGGTTGGGTCACATACTACGTAGAAATTGTCTTCAACAGACGGTGATGGAGGGAAAAATAGATGGAAGAAAAGGAAGAGGAAGAAAAAGGTTTGGAATGTTGACAGATGTCAAACAAGGCCGAAGCTATGAACAACTGAAGAAAGATGCTCAGGACAGAGAATCATGGAGGATGTCCAGGTGATACCTGTCTCAAGACAAATTCACAGAAGAAGAAGTACCCGATGTAACTAGTAGGCTATCTGGGTATTTTCACTCGGCTCACCACCGTTACGAGTGCTGATATACCTGGGTACTCAGTGACTTGGATATCTTCATCAGCCCTAGTTTGAACCCACTATCTCCCGAATGCAAGGTTACAGCTACACAGGCCGAATCTCGCTGGGTAGTCAAATTACAAAGACAGCATTCGGTCATTAGACTAGAGGTGTGTTTGAACTAGTGAGAAATAGTGTCCCTGAACCATGTGTGTTGATTTGTGCATGACTCACAAGAGTACGTCAGCTGTACGCCGTGCGCTCTATCTCTCTCCTCTCTCTGTGAGTATTTGAACAAACTAAGGTAATTTTATGCCTTCACCCCCAAGGGTAAGTGGCAGGAGAGATGGATGGATGGCTTGATCGCTCTCGGGATTATGATGATGTCCATCTCCTGTCCTTGTGACAAGAGACATCCTTGTCAGGGTAGGGGTCTCTCGACCAAATGGATTCGTTAAACATAGTTCACTGCTTCTCCTCCTTTCAATGAAAGGACGCTCATCACCATCAGTCCCAATAGACTGGGTAATTAGAGTGAAGTGTCCTAATAATCATCTTCAGTAAGAACACTGTCCACGTTGGCCTTTGTGTTATAAGAACGACATCAGCACATTCGCGTGGCATTTAAACAACATTATCCAGGTTTTAATGTTGAAAATATTTCTTAGCAGACAAAGTAGGAGTCCCTGTCTGTCTGTTAGGTCATCAGCCCAGAGGCTGGTTGGATCCTCAAATAGCACCACCAAAGGTTATGCGGTTATAAGGAAACCCAAAAACCAATGGCAGCACCAAAATGAGGCGTACTAGGCAAGATGAGGAGTGAGGTAGTTTGCCATTGCTTTCCTCACTTGGGTCAGAAAGTACTACTGCAGCACGACTGACCCTATGAGCAGCACCTTTCATAACACTCAGATGCACTTTGTCATGCTCTGAATGTCATTACTCAGCACTACCCATACCCCAGCAACTTCCATATTGTCACAGCCATGGATGTTGACTGGGACTTCGGTGGAAGCTACACTTTACTCTCGTAGAGGCGCGCGGCTGTGAGCTTGCATCCGGGAGATAGTAGGTTCGAATCCCACTATCGGCAGCCCTGAAGATGGTTTTCCGTGGTTTCCCATTTTCACACCAGGTAAATGCTGGGGCTGTACCTTAATTAAGGCCACGGCCGCTTCCTTCCAACTCCTAGGCCTTTCCTATCCCATCGTCGCCATAAGACCTATCTGTGTCGGTGCGACGTAAAGCCCCTAGCAAAAAAAAAAAAAAAAAAAAAAAAAAAAAAACACTTTACTCTGGCCTGTGTCAAGAGATGGATGCAAAAGTACTGTATCCATCAAGAAATGACAGCAGGCAGTAGGAGTCCCTATACTACGAAAAACGTAAAATTAAGCAATTTACTCGATTGTGCCGAAAGTTGAAGGGATAAAGGGCCCGGAAATGTTTCAAATTGCGAGTCTTCGATAGCTCTATTAAACTTTAAAAAATGGAAAATCATTTCCGGCCTAAATACAGTTCCGGAAAAACAGCCTAAAATCGCTTGTTTCTTTACTCGTTTTCTTTTGGATTCAAATTCTCTTTCTGTAATATTTTCCTTGGTGGAGTAACCTCAGGCGCTTTTTGATTTTTTTCAAATATGACTACACCGAATGTAGTTATAAGGGCGTAAGTGAAACTCTGCATTAACTCACATTAGCGCTCGTAGTGGTGCTTAAATGAAAGAATGCATTGACTCACTTTAGCGCTTGCGGTGGTGGTGGTGGTGGTGGTGATTATTGTTTTAAGAGGAAGTACAACTAGGCAACCATCCTCTATATAACACTAATCAGAGGGAAAATATGGAAGGGGTCCGACACTTCGAAAAATGAAGATATCGGCCAAAGGAAGTCAAGGGCCACGAAGGACGTGAAGATGAAAGACTTCCTAGCCCTCGCAAACCCAATAGCTTCTTGTTCGGAAAAGAACAAGAGTTGACCAAGAAAGGTCGGATAAGATAGATGAAAGTGAGGAGCCTGGCACAAGTAAGTGGAAGCAATGCCAGGACTCAGCTAAGGGCCCCCTGGTCGCCATCCTACGCTCCAAAGTTCAGAGCTCATGGGGCCCCTTTTAGTCGCCTCTTACGACAGGCAGGGGATACCGTGGGTGTTATTCTACCACCCCTACCCACAGGGGGATTAGCGCTTGCGGCAGGTAGGAATATCCTGGAGATATCCACAGCCCGCACCCACAAAAGGGATCACAAGACACTTTGTTTAGAAATGATAAAAATTAATCAAATTAAGTATCGGTATACTTGTGATAAAAGAGGACCGCTCACAGCTGAAAGGGACTCGAACATTTGTCGCGTTGATGGACAGCCAGAAACGATATCACTCAGCAAATGAGATTGTCTAAAACGATTTTTGATTTATTGTTTTTAAAGACAATCATTATTTCTATATTCTGCCCTAACACATTTGCTTAACAAAATTCTAGCATACGAAATTACTCTATCCACTCGTAGAATTATGAAAGGTTAGATGGATTCCCAAGAGATGTGTTAACTACGTCACATTGTTGGCAAGAAACGATGAGGTGTGGGTATTAGAAGCGTGAGTCACTTTACGAGCTTGCTGATCGATTAGCGTTAGTCATGGAGATGCGCAATTTGTTTTGCTGTAACGTAGTTCACATATTACGCACTGCAGTTCACTTCTGATAACGGGAACATATAAGGTATAGTGTTGCTCTCCATTGGCAAATTTAATATTAGAAACATTCTCGAACTCTTTGAGGTAACCGGTGGGTTAATATCCACCTTCTTGGGACCTCGTTTGCAAGACAAATGTGACACTGTCTGTCACATTTACATCAAAGTGATAAAAACCTACAACACAGGATTAAATGACCAAATGTAAAATAATATTATGCTAATATAATTGTAGAAATCTCCATAAGGTTGTAAATAGGAAGGACTGGCAAAATTTATAACAATATGGTGACTATTGTTACTTGGGTAGCAAAATAACTAATGATGGCAGAAGTAAAGAGGACATAAAATGCAGACTAGCACAAGCAAGGTAGGCCTTTCTTAAGAAAAGAAATTTGTTCACCTTGAACATTGATATAGGAATTACAAAGATGTTTTTGAAGACTTTCGTCTGGAGCATGGCACTGTATGGCAGTGAAACATGGACGATAAGTAGCTCAGAAAAAAAGAGAATAGAAGCTTTTGAAATGTGGTGTTACAGGAGAATGCTGAAGGTGAGATGGGTAGATAGAATCACGAATGAAGATATCCTGAATCAAGTTGGTTAGAGGAGATCGATTTGGTTAAATTTGACCAAAAGACGAGATAGAATGATAGGGCACATCTTAAGACACCCAGGACTTGTGCAGTTGGTTTTTGATGGAAGTGTAGGTGGTAAGAACGGTAGGTGTAGACCAAGGTACGAATATGTCAAGCAGATTAGAGTAGATATAAGATATAGTAGTTATGTAGAAATGAAAAGGTTAGCACAGGATGGAGAGCTGCCTCAAACCAGTCTATGGACTGATGACTCAATCAACAACATGTAACAACTTCGCTGGCAGATAAGCACTTAAGTGCTTTGCATATGTAAATAATTGCAAATATTATGCATTATACTTTACTGAGCTTTTGTAAACGTGTAAGAACTGAATGAATCAAGTAAATCAAATATTCTTTTATACTATCTTCCCGCAAGAGCTGCAGGTTGCCCAAGGAAAAAATAGTGAAAAACAATAATATATAGAGATGAGCGGATCAACCCAACAGAGATAGTATGGAGATACGTAAGAGTAGGCAAAAGAGTGAGGCACGTCAGACATTTATCTAAGGTCCGCAAGCATGGTTCTTGAAGATCATGATGGAATTCTTGAGAGTAGCTAATGCGATGTTATAGATGAAATCTCTCTTCAGCCCAAAGGTGTTGCAGAAGTTGACAAAATATTTAGTTTTCATTCCTCGGGCATCCAACATCAAGCCGATTATAGAGATGAAGAAGAGCTTATGTCTGCTGCCATTTCTTGATGGATGCAGTACTTTAGCATCCACCTCTCGATACAGACCAGAGCTAACTGTAGCTTCCACCGAAGTCCCAGTCTCATCCATGGCTGTGACAATATGGAAGTTGCTGGGATATGAGTGCTGTTGAGTAATCACTAGGGCTCGGAAGGTGAAGACTTATAAATTGCCTAAAAAAAGACCTAAAAATATCAAACAAGGACCTAAAACTCGCAAAAAAGGCGTAAAAATGCCATCCAAATTCGTCCATAATTTAGTTTTAGTTACATATTTAATAAAAGAAAACATGCAAAGGTCTGGTAGTATGCAACACACAGCGCAAAAATATGAGTGAACGTCCTTCAGATTAACATAATTTGAAAAAAAAAAAGGAATCAATCAATCAATCAATCAATCAATCAATACTGATCTGCATTTATGGCAGTCACCCAGGTGGCAGATTCCCTATCTGTTGTTTTCCTAGCCTTTTTCTTAAAAGATTTCAAGCGACGTAAAGCCCCTAGCAAAAAAAAGAGATTTCAATGATATTGGAAATGTATTGAACATCTCCCTTGGTAAGTTATTCCAATCCCTAACTCCCCTTCCTATAAATGAATATTTACCCTAATTTGTCCTTTTGAATTCCAACTTTATCTTCATATTGTGATCTTTCCTAATTTTAAAGACACCACACAAAATTATTCGTCTACTGATGTCATTCCACGCCATTTCTCCGCTAACAGCTCGGAACATACCATCCAATCGAGCAGCTTGTCTTCTTTCTCCCATTTCTTCCCAGCCCAAACATTGCAACATTTTTGTAACGCTACTCTTTTGTCGGAAATCACCCAGAAAAAATCGAGCTGCAGTTCTTGAATCAAGTAATCCTGGTGAGGGTCCCATACACTGGAACCATTAATCTAGTTGGGTCTTACCAGAGACTTATATGCCCTCTCCTTTACATCCTTACTACAACCCCTAAACACCCTAATAACCCTGTGCAGAGATCTGTATCCTTTATTTACAATCCCATTTATGTGATTACCCCAATGAAGTTCTTTCTTTATATTAACACCCAGCTACTTACAATGATCCCCAAAAGGAACTTTCAACCTATCAAGGCAGTAATTATAACTGAGAGGACTTTTCCTATTCGTAAAACTCACACCCTGACTTTTAACCCCGTTTATCATCATACCACTGCCTACTGTCCATCTCACAACATTATGGAGGTCATTTTGCAGTTGCTCACAATCTTGTAACTTATTTATTACTCTGTTCAAAATAACATCATCCGCAAAAAGCCTTACCTCTGATTCCACTCGTTTGGTCATATCATTTATATACATAAAAAAACATAAAGGGCCAATAATACTGCCTTGAGGAATTCCCCTCTTAATAATTACAGGGTCAGATAAAGCTTCGCCTACTCTAATTCTCTGAGATCTATTTTCTAGAAATATAGCAATCCATTCAGTCACTCTTTTGTCTAGTCCAATTGCACTCGCCTGTAGTCTCCCATGATCCACCCTATCAAATGCTTTAGGCAGGTCAATCGCGATACAGTCCATTTGACATCCAGAATCCAAAATATCTGCTATATCTTGCTGGAATCCTACAAGTTGAGCTTCAGTGGAGTACCCTTTCCTAAAACTGATTTGCCTTCTATCGAACCAGTTATTAATTTCGCAAACATGTCTAACATAATC
Source organism: Anabrus simplex (assembly GCF_040414725.1). Lineage (NCBI taxonomy): Eukaryota > Metazoa > Arthropoda > Insecta > Orthoptera > Tettigoniidae > Anabrus > Anabrus simplex. Next base: position 58,230,412 of record NC_090265.1, on the reverse strand, counting down.
AGAAAGAGTGCCCTCCCAAAGCTTGCATACAATGCATGTCAACCTGACTGGCCTGTAATTTTCAGCTTTATGTCTGTCACCCTTTCCTTTATACACAGGGGCTACTATAGCAACTCTACATTCATTTGGTATAGCTCCTTCAACCAAACAATAATCAAATAAGTACTTCGGATATGGTACTATATCCCAACCCATTGTCTTTAGTATATCCCCAGAAATCTTATCAATTCCAGCAACAATAACAATAATAGATAGAGACGAACGATCAACCGAACATGAGATAGTATGTAGATACGTAAAAGTAAGCAAAAGTGTGAGGCACGTCAGACATTTATCTGAGGTCCGCAAGCATGGTTCTTGATGATCATGATGGAATTCTGGAGAGTAGCAAAGGCGATGTTATAGATGAAATCTTTGTTTGAATTCCATGTTTGTTAAAATACTTGTAGATTTTCGAACGAAATGTTTGTTTCCAGCTAGAGTGAATTCAAGGAACCCCAAATGGACATCCTGGGGAAATAAATTCAAATGAGTATAATTGGAATCATATTTGGCTTAACCACACTAGGGTTACAGAAACTGGAATGCGGAAACCTTACTTCAGTTGACTTTGTATTATTTCACAATAGTAGGTGTAAAGGATCGTCTGCTTTCAGAGAGCACGTTGCGAATCATAGAGAAACTTCTCTCCACGTCAGCAGCGGACTGTTCTACGTGTCTACAAGCAGTGATATACTACACGTAGACGAAACACAATGTCAGAATTATTGTCGGAAAAAGATCCTGACTGAGAGGGACCGGGGATGCATTTCAGAGCTTGTGTATCACAATGGCCTCCAAACCCGACAGAAAATGCTGCAGTCGCAACCTATTAGCGAGAGAACGGGAACTACATGGAATCGGTCATCGGTCGGTCAGGGGGCACATTAAGCCGCGCGTCTTCAATGGGCTAGAAATCATCGAACGTGGACAGTAGCTGACTGGTGGAGCGTAATGTGCTCTGACGAATCACATTTTTTCCTGTATTCCAATGACGCACGTCGTCGAGTGCACCGAAGGCCAAATGAAACATTCCATCCTGGATGTGTGCAAGGTCAGGTTCAAGCCGGAGGTGAGTCTGTGATGTTTTGGGGGTGTTTTTAGTATCAAGGACCGGGCCCGGCCGATGAGGAGACCACTAACATGAAATTCTGGATGACTAGGTGTTAATAATAATCTCGTATTACTATTTCTAGCCGAGTGCAGCCCTTGTAAGGCAGACCCTCCGACGAGGGTGGGCGGCATCTGCTATGTGTAGGTAACTGCGTGTAATTGTGTTGGAGGATAGCGTTATGTGTGGTGTGTGAGTTGCAGGGATGTTGGGGACAGCACAAACACCCAGCCCCCGGGCCACTGGAATTAACCAATGAAGGTTAAAATCTCCGACCCGGCCGGGAATCGAACCCGGGACCCTCTGAACCGAAGGCCAGTACGCTGACCATTCAGCCAACGAGTCGGACGACTAGGTGTTGCCTGATCTGCATATTGATACCGTGATTTTTCAACATGACAACAGAAAAGTTCATCCGGCTGGACGTATATGTGACTGGTTTTATGAATACTCTTCAACCCTATTACACCTCGATAGGCCCGCAAAATCGCCTGACTTGAATCCCATTGAAAATCTGTGGAAGAGCTGGTAAAACGCCGACATCACCTTCCCCATAATTTTGTGGAATTGCGCGATGAAATCCCCAGCGAGTGGCTTAAACCTGGATGCGACGGAGCTGCACAGCCTTGTGGACTCAATTCCTAACCGAATTCAGGCGGTCATCAAGTCCGAGTTACTTGGTATTAAATTATATTTGTAAAGATTTCTCCAGGGGTGAGTAATTTTTTCCCGGTGAGCTTAATATGAAGAGGACAAATTGGGGCAAATATTCGTTTGTAGGACGAGGAGTAGGTGATTGAAATCATTTATCAAGGGATTTGTTCGATACATTTCCAAGTTCTTTGAAAACATTTAAGAAAAGGCTAAGTAAACAACTGATAGGAAATATGCCACCTCGCGGCATGCAGATCATTGATGACTGGAACTAAACATTAACAACAATTGCCAGTAACCTGTTCGTCCACTACAAAGGTGCTCCTTTGAAGAGTTATGAACAATAGAGTATAACATTAAACCAAGAGAATATAGTTTTATTCACAAAGGCATTTTCCAGTGTGAAGGGAAACGTAGAAAATATGATGTTATTTCCATCAGAGAAACAATAAAGTTCGTCATAAACTACGGTAGAACTCGAATTCGGTTTATTGAGTATTCTGGAAGTTTATTTTCTTAAAAACAATTTAAAGACTTCTTTTACAGCTGGCGCTATAAACTAGAAACACTTTCACAGCACAGCGAAGTTGAGAGGAAGGGTTGCTGGTTTGAGAGACGAATTATTTCCTAAACCAATTTGGTCATTATATGTTACAAAAACTAAGGTCCATAAATCTCCGCATAAATAACGTTAAAATGGGATTTTAAAAGCATTGTCTGTGGCCAGACAACAGTAGCTTTAGTATCTCATTTAGGTGTTCAATTTGATTGCCAACAATCATACTCAATGTGCTACGTTCTACAAGCATTATTCGTATGCTCTGTGCCGATAATGCCAAGTGAGATCCTTTGTTTTGTTTGGATGTTTCGGATTTCTTTTTATCCGAAATATTTCGTGGTTAAATGTTTTAAGGTAACGTGTTTTGCGAACAGTAAGTTGGCAAAAATGAAAGGTTCAAAGAATATTAGGAATTTTGCCAAAATTTCCTAGGTCATAAAAAATCCTAGAAATCCTAATTTTTTCGAAGATGGTTGCCTACATGTACTTCCTCGTAAAACAATCACCACCTCCACCACCACCACCACCACCACCACCACCACCACCACCACCACCATCTCTAATTTTTCTTTTCTTACGATTGGCTTTACGTCGCACCGACACAACAGGTAGGTCTTATGGGGACGATGGGATAGGAAAGGGCTAGGAGTGGGAAGGAAATGGCCGTGGCCTTAATTAATGTATAACTCTTGCCTTAATTAAGGTAGAGCCCCAGCATTCGCCTGGTGTAAAAATGGGAAGCTACGGAAAAACATCTTCAGGGCTACTTACATTGGGGTGCCAACCTACTATCTCCCGAATGCAAGCTCACAGCCGCACGCCCCTAACCACACGGCGAACTTGCTCGGTCGAACTCTAATCATCAGACTCTTAAATGACGCTACTGGCGGAGGAGTTGGCATTCTCGTTTTTCTCCTCCTAAGATTACAAGATTTGTCGATATAACTCTTTGTGCCCTTCGAGTCGGCATGGAAAAGAACCTTAGTGACTCTCTATGTAGAATTGGGGGCTACCAAACTGAGGCGCTAAAGGCTACCTTGCTTCATGTTGAAGGACGTGGGTTAGATCGTTCGTCAGGAAGTCGAAAAACTTAGAAACATGACTTCTTGAAAGGCACAAGTTTCTGAGGTTCACTCAGCCTACATCAGAAATGAGCATCAGGTTAATTCCTGACGGTAAAAGCAGTTGGGAGTAGAGTTTACTTACAATATCAGTGCTGAGGTTATAGAGATTATAAGCCATTACCTTCTTTTTGGTCTATACAGAGGTGGCCTTGATATATAGGGTTATAGCGAGCGCTTACTAATTGTATTATGTAGACTACCATGGAGGCGTGACCTATTAACAACAACAGTGCGTCGAAAATGACCAGTTTATCACCTAGATAGCATCAACTCCGAGAACCTGCAAATGGGTAACGATGATGGTGATGATGTTTTTTAAAGGAGCCTAACAGCTAGGTTATCGGCCCCTAATGCTACGAGGTGTATCGAAATGCAAATTAAAACTTCAAAATGTATCCACTGACTAAAATCTAAAACGAATGGTGATGAGAAAATGGCCGTGAAACAAAAACAATTAGTGGATCCAATGTCTTAATTACAGGGATGATGCTTATCATCTAAAGATGTCCAAAATCTAGGTCATCGGCCCCATCAATGGTACTAATCACTAGTAAAGCAGAACCATTGTATTCTTCCTACAGTGGTTCTAATCACAGGTAACGTAGACTCATGGTGTTTCTCGTATAGTGGTACTCATCGCAGGCCATGTAGACCCATGGTATGTCACACACAATGGCATCACTCACAGGTAACACAAACCCATGGTGTTTCGCACATAAGAACATCACTCACAAGCAAGGCAGACCCATGGTGTTCATCACTTGGTGGAACTAATCACAGGCCACGTATACTCATGGCGTCGCTCACATCGTGGTACTAATCATAGGCAATGCAGACCCACGGTGTATCACATATTATGGTAACGCGCACAGGCAACACAAACCCACGGTGTTCCTCACATAACAATACTACTCTCAGGCAACGCAGACAATTGGTTTTCCTCACATAGTGGTACAAATGACGGGCGCCAGCCAAACTCGTGTTGTTTCTCACATAGTAGCCAACGTAGGCCCATGGTGTTTCTCAAAGTGGTACTACTCATAGGTAACGCAGACCCATTCTGAACATAGTGGAACACATATGATGACCTCTGTCACAAGCAACACTCAGACCCATATAGTTCCTCGCATAGTGGTACTAGACTATATAGCGTAGACCCATGGTTTTCCTCGCAAGGTGATACTAGTCGCAAGTGTGTCCATGGTGTTCCGTACGTAATGGTACTGATCAGAAGAAATCTCATGGTTCTAACGTCATCATCCCTTGGTCGCCTCTTACGACAGGCAGGGGATACCGAGGGTGTATTCTTCGTCTCCGTCCCCCACCCACAGGGGTCAAATGGGTAAAATATCCCTTTTTATCATTATTATTAGTATTAATGCTGGGAAAGAAAAAGGGCTAGAATGTCATTGATACCGAGACCCGTTGTGTGCTTCGTGTGAAAATGAGACATCACGGAATAACAACTTTTAAATGGTTTTTGAAGAGGTTTCTTAAATATAATTCTTACAGGAATATATTTATTGTTCCACCTGTTCAGTACAATTCTAATGTAAACCACTAACAACTAAATGGGTTGTACACTCATATAAAAACTATTGAGACTAGGACTTTTTTCGAAAAGTGGTAGAAAAAGAAGAAGAAGATTGCTGTTAAGATTTACATTCGTTAAAATAAGCATACATACATACATACATACATACATACATACATAGGCCTACATACATACATACATACATACATACATACATACATACATACATTATCATTGTAGACTGTCATGCCTTTCAGCGTTCAGACTGCAAGCCTCTGTAAATTTACTAAACGTCGCCACAATCCTCGATATGCAACTAGTGCTGTGGCCTCATTTAGTTCTATACCTCTTATCTTGAAATCGTTAGAAACCGAGTCGTCTTGGTCTACCTCTACTTCTTTTACTCTCCATAGCAGAGTCCATTATACTTTACGACACCTTGATTCAATCTCACTTACTATATTACCATCCTGGGAGAACACACAACCTAAATACTTGAAATTATCGACCTGTTCTAGCTTTGTATCACCAATCTGACATTCAGTTTTGTTGAATTTCTTACCTACTGCAATTTTGTCTTCGAGAGGCTAATTTTCATACTGCAGGCTTTCGGCACAATCTGCCATTAAGACCAAGTCGTCAGCATAGGCCAGACTGCTTATTATATTTCCACCTAACTGAATCCCTCCCTGCCATTTTATACCTTTCAGCAGATGATCCATGTAAACTACAAACAGCAAAGGTGAAAGATTAGAGCCTTGTCTAACCACTGTAAGTACCCTGAATCAAGAACTCATTCTACCATCAATTCTCACTGAAGCCCAATTGTCAACATAAATACCTCTGACTGATTTTAATAATCTACCTTTAATTCCATAGTCCCCCAGTATGGCGAACATCTTTTCCCTCGGTACCCTGTCATATGCTTTCTCTAGATCTACGAAACATACACACAACTGCCTTTTCCTCTCGTAGCATTTTTCATTTACTTGGCGCATACTGAAAATCGGATCCTGACAGCCTCTCTATGGTCTGAAACCACACTGGGTTTCATCCAACTTCCTCTCAACGACTGATCGCACCCTCCCTTCAAAGATGCCAGTGAATACTTTGCCTGGTATACTAATCAATGAGATACCTCGATAGTTGTTGCAATCCTTCCTGTTCCCTTGCTTATAGATAGGTGCAATTACTGCTTTTGTCCAATCTGAAGGTACTTTACCAACAGTCCATGCTAATTTTACTACTCTGTGAAGCCATTTCATCCCTGCCTTCCCACTATACTTTACCATTTCAGGTCTAATTTCATCTATTCCTGCTGCCTTATGACAATGGAGTTTATTTACCATCCTTTCCACTTCTTCCAGCATAATTTCACCAACATTATTTTCCTCCTCCCCATGAGCTTGGCTGTTCGCAACACCACCAGGATGATTTCCTTTTACATTGAGATGTTCAAAATATTTCCTCCACATCTCCAGTGATTCCCCTGGGATCTATTATGAGTTCAACTGAATTACTCTAAACACTGTTCATTTCCTTTATCCCTCCCTTCCTAAGATTCTTTATTACTGTCCAGAAAGGTTTTCCTGCTGCTTGACCTAGCCTTTGTAGGTTGTTACCAAAATCTTCCCATGACTTCTTTTTGGATTCAACAACTATTTGTTTCGCTCTGTTTCTTTCACCTACGTACAAATCCCTGTCTGCCTCGGCCCTTGTTTGGAGCCATTTCTGATAAGCTTTCCTTTTACGTTTACAAGCTGCTCTCACTTCATCACTCCACCAAGATGTAGGCCTTTCCCCATCTTTACACACAGTTGTTCCTAGGCATTCCCTTGCTTATTCTACTACAGCATCCCTGTATGCCACCCATTCATTTTCTATATCCTGAACCTGCTTACTGTCAACTGTTTGCAACTTCTCACTAATCATATCCATGTACTTTTGTCTAATTTCCTCGTCATGGAGATTTTCTACCCTTATTCGTTTGCAGACAGATTTCACCTTCTCTACCCTAGGCCTAGAGATAGTTCACTACAGATCAGATAGTGGTCTGTATCATCGAAAAATCCGCGGAAAACTCGTACATTCCTAACAGATTTCCTGAATTCGAAGTCGGTTAAGATATAGTCTATTATGGATCTGGTACCCCTAGCCTCCCATGTGTAGCGGTGAATAGCCTTATGTTTGAAAAATGTATTCGTAACAGCTAAACCCATACTAGCACAGAAGTCCAACAAACGCTTCCCATTCCCATTAGCTTCCATATCTTCCCCACATTTACCAATCACTCTTTCGTATCCTTCAGTTCTATTCCCAACTCTCGTATTGAAATCGCCCATTAGCACTTTTTTATCCTTGCTGTTGACCCTGACCACGATGTCACTCAATGATTCATAAAATATGTCAACTTCATCCTCATCTGCACCCTCACACGGTGAATACACTGAGACAGTTCTAGTCCTAATTCCTCCAACTGACAAATCTACCCATATCATTCGCTCATTTACGTGCCTAACAGAAACTATGTTGCGTGCAATGGTATTTCTGATAAAGAGCCCTACCCCAGACTCTACCCTTCCCTTTCTAACACCCGTCAAGTACACTTTATAATCTCCTATCTCTTCCTCGTTATCTCCCCTTACCCGAATATCACTTACTCCTAGCACATCCAGATGCATCCTCTTTGCTGACTCAGCCAGTTCTACTTTTTTTCTTCCATAAGCCCCATTAATATTGATAGCTCCCCATCGAATTCCATTTCGTTTGCCAAGTTGTTTACAGGGAGTCCCTCGCCTGTCAAATGGGAGTGGGACTCCGTTACTCCCATAGGTCCGAGGCTTGCTTAAAATGTTCTGAGCTCGGTAAAGTAATGAAGCAGGATGCTACCCTACTTGTACATAGCCCAAGTGAGGATCTCTCCTCTAACGTGTTATGGACCACCGGTGAACTGTATAGTCCTAGCCGCCTGAGCACAAGGAGGGCCATGACTCAGAATATGTCCGAGATGCCCACTCCCATTCCATAGCAACTGGTATCCCGACTGACAGGACCACTTACTAGGGCCACTCAGCCGTTGCCCATGGTTCACGAACTAGGACGTGACTACAGTAACCCACAAACATGAACTATTAAATAAGCATAGCCTTCTAAATTCCTACATTGTTCTGCCATTAAGAATAACATTCGTACGGCAAAAATCACAGCCTTATAAACTCCATTATCTCAATGACATATCTTTTTAAGCAGATTAATCGAGGATTAACGAAGAGCTGCGTGATACAAAGTGATCATAGTGAACTGTGCAACACGTGCTGTTTAATCCACAAGAAGCTTGCTGTACAAATTATACAGCCATCCATCATTTATAGAGTTGTTGTTTGTGCTCGTGATGGCCGTACAACAACACACACAACACGTTCATTTTGAATTATTGACTGTCTATGAATATTTAGTTCGCTTAACAATGATCAAAGTGATTGTAACAGCAGCGTCAGCACAGAACAAATTGGGATAATTTCCAGCATTATAAAGCGCCAGCAAGTGAATTCTTACAGGCGGGAGCGGGGAGAGGTAAAATACACACTACCTCCAGTGTAAAATTAATTGATTCAGCAAACAGTCATCCATAGGGATCAACGATTAAACTGAAACTCTTTTCTTAAGGAAACTGTGGTTCTATTTCAAGGTCTCATACAATTGGCGCACTTGTGGAAGTTTCCACAAGAAATGAAAAAGAAAAAAAAAAACACGTGCTAGGTTGTACACGGTAATGTTGCTAGAGTGAAATGTCTCTCGTATATTGTAATTAGAAGTGATGAAGAAGTTGAAATTTTTACATCGTTATATTTATTCATTAAAAGTTTATTGAACACTAGCAGTTACCCGCGGCTTTGTCTGCGTGGATTTCGCAATTTGATAGAAGTAATCGTTCCTCGGTACTGTACTTAGACATTATCTGAAAATCCCTAACGTATATAACAACTCACCGAAAAACCGAGTTTCATTTACCTCAGAAACTCTTTGTAAACCACGTTTGTGGTATTCCCTTCTGGGGCTAAGATAACCATGCGGCATAGAACTGTACATGTGAGAAAGTCTTCCCTTAAGTCGAAAACAAAAGAAAATATTTCTTTATTTTAAAAGGATATTCCAAATACCTATTTCCAAGTCTGTTTTTGAGATATAAGTGCCCCCGTAAACATAATTTAACCCCTTTATGAGTCCTTGTCTTAACGCCGCCTAAGTGGATTTTCCGGAAACAAGAATATCCATGTTTATTTTTAACGGAGATCCCAAATAACAATATTCACGTCTGTAACATCTTCAGTTTTTGAGATATAAGTATCCTCATGAAAATAATTCAACACTTTTTTCACTTTTTTTTCACCCACTTTAAGTGCCTTTTCCGAAAAAAACGCACATGTTCCTGTATTTTTAAAGGACTTTCCTAATAGCAAGTTTCTTCTCTGTAACATGTTAAGTTTTTGACATACACTGTAGATATTCCTATACTCATTTTGAAAATTCACCCGCTTTTCCATTTCTTTCCAGCCCCTTAAGTGGATTGACCGAAAACGAAAAATACGTGTTTCTTCATTTTTAAAGGAGATTCGAAATACCAGTTTTCACGTCTGTAACATCTTCAGCTTTTGAGATATAAATATCCTCATAAAAAGAATTCAACTTCTTCCTCATTTCTTTCCACCCCCTCTCCCTTTAAGTGGACTTTCCGAAAACAAAAAAGTATGCGTTTCTTCATTTTTAAAGGAAATTCAAAATACCGATTTTCACGTCTGTAACATATTTAGCTTTTTTAGATATGTGTCCTCATACAAATAATTCAACTAATTGTTCAATTCTTTCACCGCTCTGAAGTGGATTTTTCCAAAACAAAAGACTTGTTTCTTTATTTTTGAACGAGATTCCAAATACCCCTTTTTACTTCTGTAACATCTTTAGTTTTACACAGAATTCAACCCATTTTTCAATTCATTTACCCCCCCCCCCCAAGTGGATTTTCCGAAAATAAAAAATACGTGTTTCTTTATTTAAAAAGGAGCTTCCAAATATCAATTATCACGACTGTAACATCTTCAGTTTTTGAGATATATTTATCTGCATACAAATAATTCAACTCATTTTCCACCCAACCCCCAAGTTGATTTTTTCCCAAAAAATGCGTGTTTCTTTATTTTTAAAAGAGATTCCAAATACCTATTTTCGCATCTGCAACATCTTTAGTTTTTGAGATATCAGTATTCCAAAAAAAGAATTCAACCCCCTTTCCAGTCACTCTTACATCTTCTCCCCTAAGTAGTTTTCTTGAAAACAAAAAAAAAATACATGTTTCTTTACTTTTAATGGAGGCTCCAAATACCAATTTTCATGTTTGTAACATCTTCAGTTTTTGGGATATTTCTCATAACATATTCAACTTTTCACCTCTCGTCACCCCATTTAATAGAATTTTCCGAAAACAAAAGAATACACGTTTCTTTGTTTTGAACGTAGATTTCAAATACCAATTTTTACTTCTGTAAACATTGAAGTTTTTGAGATATAGATGCACTCATTTAAAATATTCATCGCCCTTTTCACCCCCTTAGCGGTGGAATATCCAAAAATCCTCCCTTAGCGAGCACCTACACTCTAATATAAACGTATCTCCAAAATTGAATTTCTTTATGTGCTGTAGTTTTGGCTAGGGGCTGCCTGGCCGAGAGGGTAAAGGCGTGCTTGGTTAGCCCGGAAGGACGTGGGTTCGAATCGTCAGGAAGTCGTAAAATTTAAGAAACGAGATTTCCACTTCCGGAGGTGCATATGGTCCTGAGGTTCACTCATCCTACACCAAAAATGAGTACCAGGTTAATTCCTGGGAGCAAAGGCGGCCGAGCGTAGAGCTAAGCACTGTACCCCATTACGTGCCGAGGTTAACAATGGTGAAAGCCTTTACCTTCCACTCCTCCAAGGGCCTTCATGGCCTGTATGGAGTTGACTTTGCATTGCTTTGCTGTAGTTTTGGCTCGGCGATTATGAATTAGTCAGTCAGTCAGGACATGTTATTTTATATAGATGATGTGAGAAGTAAGAGATGTATGACTTACAACGTCGTTTGATTTGTGTTATGTTTCTACAGGTAGCCGTACTTTTTTTTAATAGTGCTATCGAGCAAGCAGCTGCGCGGTTTGGGTCTCGTAGCTATGAGCTTGTATTCGGGAGATACCGTAGTGGGTTCGAGTTCGACTGTCGGCAGTCCTGAAGATGGTATCCCGTGGATTCACATTTTCACACCAGCTGAGACTGTACCTAAATTAAAGCCACAGTGACTTAATTCCCACTCCTAGCCCTTTCGTATCCGATCGTTACCATACGACCTATCTGTGGCGACGTAAAGCAAGATTGCAAAAAGGGAAAACAATCTCTGTTTAGAGACCGTGTACTTCTCCTTAGACATTATAACCTTGCCCTCTCAAAGCGTTAGCTATTACTTAAATGCATTATTCAATATAGAGAAATGTATTTACGATGAATTTCCCATTTATGCGCAAATATTTAAATTGTAACTTCATTTTCTTTATCCACATGTTCACTTGGTTTTTGAACCGACATCTTGCTATTAAGTGTATTATTTCAGAGTGCAACTTGTTCAGAAATTTTAAGAACAACATTTTTTTTTTTTCAAGCTGCTTAACGTCGCATCGACACAGATAGGTCTTATGGCGACGATGGAATAAGAAAGGGCTAGGAGTTGAAAGGAAGCGTCCATGGCCTTAATTAAGGTACAGTCCCAGCATTTACCTGGTGTGAAAATTGGAAACCACGGAAAACCATCTTCAGGGTTGCCGGCAGTGGGGCTCGAAGCCACTATCTCCCGAATACTGGATACTGGCCGCACTTAAGTGACTGCAGCTATCGAGCTCAGTAACAAGAAATTATAGTGTTCTAGAGCCATATTTATTATAGAACGCACTGATCTGATAATAGCCTATATGTAGCTCAGTCTTGTTCCATGTATATTTTGTTCATTTGTATTTCTATATTATACACTTTTAGAATTATGTTGTACTGTACATATAAATCTCAAGAACATTTCCTTTTGGCACATCCTCGTTAACACACAGTATCCTCACTTAAGCTTCCACTGTTCTCGTATCAAAGTAATATTTTGACAATATGATCTTGTAACATTTGTACCATGCTTATGTCTGTAATAGAAGCCGATCGCCATACACTTACACAACGTAATAGAAATGACTTTACAAGTGAATGATGAAATAAAAACTAATATTTAAGCTTTCATGAGATTTTATACATTTTACCAATTGCAATTCGAGCGAGTATAAGCCTCAGTCCTGCACATAACTTACTAATTTGTTGCTTCCCTGAAATATTTCTTGCTAGTACTTTGTCTAAGTATTTTATGTCACCAATTAAATGAATGAAAAAAAAGAAACCGATTTTGAAATTATAACCAATTTCTCTGGTAGATGTGAAGGCGATTTGCAAAACAAAAATAATAGGTACAACAATCCACTCCACACGCCTCCCCACTGCAAAACTGAAAATGACGCGCGAAACGTTTGCACTTAACATGACCAACAGACACTCACAGCTGTCAATGTAGGGTATATTAAATCAAGTTAATATTAATTCCATAAAAGCTTAGAACCTAAATGAAACTTCAATGGCAATTTTTGATTATCCATGTTTCTTGTGATGGGAATTTGAAACGACAGTCCACAAAATTAAATTAAGTTGCTTCAAAAATGAAAATTTTCACATTGGTATCAACTAAAACAGAGCTGTCAACAGCGGGGCTCGAACCCGCTATTTACTCGAATGCAAGCTCACAGCTGCGCTCCCCTAACCGCACGGCCAGCTCGCTCGGTAATAGAGGACGCAAAGCACTGGCATTATTGCTTTTAAGCCATCCTGTTCTTTAGGATTTGCTTTACGCCGCACCCACACAGAAAGGTCTTGTGGCGACGATGGGATAGGAAAGGGCTAGAAGTCGCAAGGAAGCGACCGTGGCCCTAATTAAGGTACAGCTCCAGCATTTGCCTGGTGTGAAACGGGAAACTACGGAAAGCCATCTTCAGGATTGCCGACAATGTGGTTCGAATCCACTATCTCCCGAATGCAAATCCTGTTCTGAAGGTTTCATCACTGATCCAGTGATAGGATATGAGATCAACGAAAACCAGCCAGAAGAGGTCAATGGGGAAAAGAGCATAATTTATGAAGAAGCGGTGGACTTCTATAAGCAAAAAAAAAAAAAAAAAAAAAAAAATAGTGATACCAGGTTTTACGGGGGTGAGGAGTAAGGAGGGAGCTCTCCCTGTTCCGGTAATACTGCCAACTGAATGAAAATGAAATCTGAATTTGATCGATAGTATGATCGATCGATATGTATGTTCTAAACCTTTACTATATTAAGCCAACAACTCTGTCACATTATATAACATTATATCACATTTCTCGATGCGAATCTTGTTGCTAGCATGAATTCTATATTTTGGCTTTGCTGTGTAAACAACAACAGTACTAGTACGTAAAGAGTACGCCAGATGTCTCACGGCGATGCATAATAGTTTGTGTTTCAAAGGTTTCCAATACGAATCTCGAAGATAATCGTGGTCTACCGATCCAGCACTAGGCAGCCCAGGTGTCACTAAAAGTTTCGCGTACTGCACAAGTTCTCCTGTCTGTTAGATCATAAGCCCAGAGGCTGGTTGGTTCCTCAACTAGCATCACCAAAGGCTTTGCAGTTACAGGAAAACTACAAAAACCAATGGCAGCGCCAAGATAAGGCGTACTGGGCAAGATGAGGAGTGAGGTTGTTTGCCATTGCTTTCCTCACTGGGCTAGACAGTGCTGTTGTAGCAAGAATTATCCAATGAGCATATTTCTCACCAGACCCAACATAAAATATTATGTTCATTCTGGGTCATTGTAGGCCAGAAAACGGTGGGTTTTATTTGTCCGTTTTTGCCTTTTTCGACGTTTTTGGCTTATAGGTCCTTATTCGCCTTTTTTCAGGTCTTAAATTCCCCATCTTTCGACTACATCGCTACTGCCCTATCTCACTTCGAATCATCATCAGTTCACCAATCACCTCAAGAACATCTTTCAATCAATCAATCAATCAATCAATCAATCAATCAATCAATCAATCAATCAATCAATCAATCAATCAATCAATCAATACTGATCTACATTTAGGGCAGTCGCCCAGATGGCAGATTCCCTATGTGTTGTTTCCTAACCTTTTCTTAAATCATTTCAAAGAAATTGGAAATTTATTGAACATCTCCCTTGGTAAGTTATTCGATCTCTAAGTCCCCTTCCTATAAACGAATATTTGCCCCAATTTGTCCTCTTGAATTCCAATTCATATTGTGATCTTTCCTACTTCTAAAGACACCACTCAGACTTATTCGTCTACTACTGTCATTCCACGCTATCTCTCCACTGACAGTTCGGAAAATACCACTTAGTCAAGCAGCTCGTCTCCTTTCTCCCAGGTCTTCCCAGTCCAAACTTTGCAACATTTTTTTTCGCTGCTCTTTTGTCGGAAATCACACAGAACAAATCGAGCTGCTTTTATTTGGATTTTTTCCGGTTCTTGAATCAAGAAATCCTGGTGAGGGTCCCGTACATTGGAACCATACTCTAGTTGGGGTCTTACCAGAGACTTATATGTCCTCTCCTTTACATCACAATCTTGTAACTTCCGCAAAAAGCCTTTCATAAGAAAACATTATTTGCTGTGGTAAGAGAGAAAATTAAACGAAAATGAAGTGAAATGAAATGAACAAATGAAAACAAATGAAACTAATGCTTGAAAGAAAACAGGAGTATCAAATTATGTGCAAGATAAGTGAAATACTGAAAGGAGAAAATTTTGTAATGACGTGGACAGAAGTTTCTCGATGTGGCCTTAATTGAGGTACAGCCATTTGCCTGGTATAAAAATGGGAAACCACGGAAAACCCTCTTCAGGACTGCCGACAATAGGGTTCGACCCCACTGTCTCCCGAGTATTGGATACTAGCCGCACTTAAGCGACTGCAGCTATGGAACGTGGTGACAATCCTTTACACCTAAGAACCTGGAGATGTCTATTGTGATATGCGGACAAGCCAACTGAGGCAAGGTTTCCGAATTACAATTTCTGTAACCCTAGTTTGGTTAAGCCAAATATGATTCCACGTCTGAAGACCCCCAGGACTTGTTCAGTTGCTTTTTGAGGAAAGTGTAGGCTGTAAGGTAGACCAAGGTATGAATATGTAAAGCTAGTTAGAGCAGATGTAGGATGTAATAGTTACGAAGGAATGAAAAGGTTAGCACAGGATAGGGTGGCATGAAAGGCTGCATCAGTCCACTATATAGACTGATAACTCAAAAAACAACAACAACAACATATAAAACTTGAGACCCCACGAATCTCCTCTGCTAATGAGGAAATGCTTTTAGTGATAAATCGAAGTGCGTATTAGCTACTACAGCGACATCCAAACATCCACTGCAAGAACTCGAGATATCTCTGCTATACTGATGACGAAAACAGGCATTTTTGTGAAGGTAGAACTCTTGTTACAAATTGTTCGCTGGGGTGCTAACCATTTAAAACCGAACCCAAAGTAACGTGTATTTCATCTTAGTGCTAGTTCACTTACATCCTTCCATTTCTCTTGGGAATGGTCAGCCACCCTAGAGCAGTACAGCGTTTGTTTACTCAGCCGCTCATCCGACCGTTAATTATGCATGTCTTGAGGAAATAAATGAAATTGATGGGGTCGTCCCTCTTTTTGAACTTAGCTCAAATAAAACTGTCAGTCGGAGGACATCCACGATTTATCACGGCCTTGAGGAATAAATTCCTCTATGAGCTGGAGTGGTAAGGTGAGGTCACGTCCCGCCTAGTGGACTCTAATTGACCGTGTGTTAAGTGACTAGTAACTGAATTGATTTAGGTCACATAAAATGTAAATATTTATGTGTACTGGGGCTATACCTTTATTAAGGCCACGGCTGCTTCCTTCTCACTCCTAGCCCTTTTCTTTCCCATCCTCGCTATAAGACCTATCTGTGTCGGTGCGACGTAAAGCAACTTGTAAAAAAAAACTGTTCAAGAAAGGACAACAAATGTACTAAATAAATAAATTTCTAAATAAATAAATTTCTAGTCGAGTGTGCAGCCCTTGTAAGGCAGACCCTCCGATGAGGGTGGGCGGCATCTGCCATATGTAGGTAACTACGTGTTATTGTGGTGGAGGATAGTGTTATGTGTGGTGTGTGAGTTGCAGGGATGTTGGGGACAGCACAAACACCCAGCCCCCGGGCCATTGGAATTAACCAATGAAGATTAAAATCCCCGACCCGGCCGGGAATCGAACCCGGGGGCCCTCTGAACCGAAGCCCAGTACGCTGACCATTCAGTCAACGAGTCGGACGACAAATGTACTCAAGATTAGTTTTCATTGTGCTACGATTTGGTTACGTTTTCTGTCGTAACAATAACGCAACTTATTGTAATTTGTTTACATGAAATTATTTCCTCTGGATTTTACAGACGAATGCAACCTCTGTAAGGCAGACGTTCCGATGAAGGTGGCGACTTCTGCCATGTGCGGGAATCCGCGTGTTATTCTGTTGCAGAATAGTGAGTTGCAGCAGTGTGATGGTGGTGGTGATGGTGGTGATTTCTGTTCTAAGGGGAAGTACAATTGGGCAATCATCCTCTATATTGACACTTATTAGGAAATGGAAGTCCGACTCCTAGCGTTGAGGCCGTCACCTCAAAGGGTTCGATTCCCGGCTGAGTCGGGGATTTTAATCGCGTTTGATTAATTCTTCCGGCGCGGGGACTGAGTGTTTCTTCCAACACTTTTCTCTTCATGTTTACACAACACACCACCCTACCGACTACTACAGAAACACGCAATAGTGAGTACATCCTTCCATGTAGGGTTGGCGCTAGTAAGAGTATCCGACCAAAAAACAGAGCCAAATCCACTTGTGCGCCACAGTATGCACCCACGACCCCACAGCAGTGGGAAAGGCGGTAAGAGGCTAGCAGAAGAAGGAAAATGGAAGAGGTCCGACACTTCGACGGATGAAGGTATCGGAAAAAGAGAGGAAATGGCCACAAAGGGCGTGAAAATAGAAAACTCTCTAGGCCTCAAAAACTTAGAGCGTCGGGGTCGGAAAAGAACAATTGACCAAGGGAGGTCGGATAAGATAGATAAAAGCGAGGAGCTTGACACAAATAAGTAGAGCCAATGCCAGACTCAGCTAGGGGAACCATGGTCGCCAACCGACACTCCCAATTTGAGAGCCAATGGTCGCCCCTCACGATAGGCAGGATATACCGTGAATGTTATTCTACCGCCCCCACCCACAGGGGAAGTTGCAGGAATACTTGGGACAGTACAAATATCCAGTTTCCGAGCCAAGGGAATTCGCATATACGATTAAAATTCCCATGACCCATTCGGAAATAGAACACAGGGCCCCGAAGCCCGAAGGCCAGGACATTGACCACCCAATCGTGGAGCCGGACTTAAAATCTAGCTGAGCTGAGAGTGACTCAGATGATAAAACACTGGTTTTTGAGACAACATTTTTGTGTTCGATCCCAGTTTTACCCACTGGTATTTGAAGGAGCTTCAGTATGTCGTGTCGGTGTGTTTACCAGCACGTAAAGGAGCATCTAGTGACAAATTTCCAACAAATTTTGTGAGAGCGATTTTAGTGTGAAACCAACCATAATGGACGAACGTGGAGTTTTATGTTTGTGGCCCCCTCTGAAGCCCCCCCCCCCAAATTCCTGCTGAATTGTTTTGAACAGCTTGTAGTGAAGAATCTCCTCGCCCTTATCCTCAAATTAAACGAAAATTTTAATTAACTTCCATGCATCCATTTTCCCGTGGTACTGTAATACAAAATTATAAAAAAAAAGTATCATGTTAATATTCATCAAGTACAGAAAGAAATGTGATTTTTGTCTATTATTTATGTATGTGTTTATTTGTCTATTTAAACTGTTTACAGTCCAGGATTGTTTTTCCCCCCGGACTCAGCAAGGGATCCCACCTCTGCCGTCTGAAGGACAGTGGCCTGGCGTGTGAGATATTTGGTCGCGAATATAACTGGGGAGGAGGACCTGTACCTCGCCTAGGCGGCTTCACCTGCTATGCTGAACAGAGGCCTTGTGGGGGATGTGAAGATTGGAAGGGATAAGCAAGGAAGACAGAAGGAAGAAGCTGCGGCCTTAAGTTAGGTACCATCTAGGCATTTATCTGGAGAAGAAGTTTGCAACCACTTCAGGCTGAGAGGGGAATCGAACCCCCTCTATTCATTCGACCTCCCGAGGCTGAGTGGACCCCGTCTCAGTCCTCGTATCACTTTTCAAATTTCGTGGCAGAGCCGGGAATCGAACCCGGGCATCCGGGGGCAGCCAGTCACACCAACCACTACACCACAGACGCAGACATTATTATTATTATTATTATTATTATTATTATTATTATTATTATTATTATTATTATTTCCGGTTCCATGGCTAAATGTTTAGCGTGCTGTCCCTTTGGTCCAAGAGGTCCCGGCTTCGACCCCCAGATGGGTCAGGGATTTTAACTTTCATTGGTTAATTACTCTGGCTCGGGGGCTGTGAATTTGTGCCAGCTTCAACATTAAAAATCACTGTAGGTAGGGCCCATCTTTACAGATGCGCAGGTCGCCTATAGGGAGTCAACTCGAAACACCTGCACAAGGCTCATCCGGAGGCTACACATTATTATTATTATTATTATTATTATTATTATTATTATTATTATTATTATTATTATTATTATTATTATTATTTGCTATTTTCTTTACGTTGCACCGACACAGATATGTCTTATGGCGACGATGGGATAGGAAAGGCCTAGGAAGTGGAAGGAAGCGACCGTGGCCTTAATTAAGGTACAGCCCCGGCATTTGCATAGTGTGAAAATGGGAAACCACGGAAAACCATCTTCAGGGCTGCCGACAGTAGGGTATTATTATTATTATTATTATTATTATTATTATTATTATTATTATTATTATTATTATTATTATTATTATTATTATTATTATTATTATTATTATCTACAGATTAGTTCAGTGTGTTGCGGTACTCGGTAGATTTTTGAGTTCAAATACCCGTCGGCTATCCTCGGACCTCCCAGGATTACCTGATTCAAGAACTGGGAAAAATCCAAAGAAAAGCAGCTCGATTTGTTCTGGGTGATTTCCGACAAAAGAGTAGCGTTACAAAAATGTTGCAATGTTTGGGTTGGGAAGAAATGAGAGAAAGAAGAAGAGCTGCTCGACTAAGTGGTATGTTCCGAGCTGTCAGCGGAGAGATGGCATGGAATGACATTAGTAGACGAATAGGTTTGAATGGCGTTTATAAAAGTAGGAAAGATCACGATATGAAGATAAAGTTGGAATTCAAGAGGACAAACTGGGGCAAATATTCATTTATAGGAAGGGGAGTTAGGGATTGGAATAACTTACCTAGGGAGATGTTCAATAAATTTCCAATTTCTTTGAAATCATTTCGGAAAAGGCTAGGAAAGCAACAGATAGGGAATCTGCCACCTGGGCGACTGCCCTAAATGCAGATCAGTATTGATTGATTGATTGAAAGTTTTCCGTGTTTCCACATTTGTACTCCAGGAAAATGGCAGGAAATGCCAGCCGCCTCCTTCCCATTCCTAGCCCGTACGAATACACAGACAAGACCTCCACACAGCGGTATTATGTAGCTCACCCCCATGGGATGTGTTGGACCAGGACACTGACCACCGGCGAGTCGGACATTAACTCGGACACTCCCAGCACTAAAAGCCATGCGCTAAGAAAAAGAAACACTCGCTAACTGCTTCTTACAGTTGAAAATGCTAGACCACGAACCATATTTATTGACCAAGATACGGTTATTGTGTGTGCTCATTTACTATTTCTGTGCGAAAACTTGACGTACAACTTGGCACGTCAACAACAATAAAGTATTTCAGCTGGGCTGAAACTAATGATATATAGCATCCTGGTTCGGTCTTAAGTGACGTGCTAATGCAGAGAGACTTTAAATATAGCGCTCACCTTGCTCGATTTATTTACTGATTCTGAACGCTAAGCGACATTCTAATGTAGGACCCGATAATAAACATATCAGTCTTGAACGTTTCTTGAATTAGGTGCCTTGAGAGACGTCCAAAATACTTAGTACATGTGTTCGGTCAAGTCTAGTGATTTAATTGTTGTTCATCACGTTACTCATGCATATGTCGGCTTGAATTCCTTCCAGCTTGCCGCGTAATATCCTCGTCACAGTATGGCTTAACAAACCAATGCCCCTTAACATCTGGGTCAGAGCGTTATAACTTATAACCGAGTAAAGTTGTCCCAAGCATTTTACCAAAACGACAGCGGTTCGAATCTCAAGCATTGAACGTGAGAATTTTGAATATAACTCTTTGGTTCTTCAGTCTGCCGAAACTAATTTAGAAATGTACATGTAAATATTTGAGTGTGATTTGATAAAATCTGATGAAATGAAATGTCGTATGGCTTTTAGTGCTGAGATATCCCAGGACGGGTTCGGCTCGCCAGGTGCAGGTCTTTCTATTTTACTTCTGTAGGCGACCTGCGCGTCGCGATGAGAATGAAATGATGATTAAGACTACACATATACCCAGCTCCCGTGCCAATGGAATTAACCAATTAAGGATAAAATCCCCGACCTGGCCGGGAATCGAACCCGGGACCCTCTGAACCGAAGGCCAGTACGCTGACCATTCAGCCAGCGAGTCGGACATAAAATCTGATGATGTTCTTTCAATAACGAAACGTGTAATTCTATTTTAATTTTGTTGTTTCGTTTTCAAGTATAATACTGTACTGTTACCATACGTTTTCTGCCGGGCTGAGTAGCTCCGATGGTTGATGCGCTGACTTTCTGACCCCAAATTGGCACGTTCGGTTCTGGCTCAATCCGGTGGTATTTAGAGGAGCTAAAATACGTAACCGTCGTGTCGGTAGGTTTACTGGCACGTAAAAGAACTCCTGCTGGACTAAATTCTGGCACCTCGGCGTCTTCGAAAACTGTAAAAGCCGTTAGTGGAACGTAAAGCAATTATTATTATTATTATTATTGTTACGGAGATTTCCGTGGTGGGTAGAGGTGAAAGAAGGTGCGGGTGTGAATAGGTCTCCAACTACGGAATTAAAGTTAAATGTAAAATTTAACAAGGTTATATTTTCTTTCCAAAATTCAGAAATAACAAGAATGGCAGGTACGGAGTAGCAAGACAACAAGGTACAATTACAGTATTTACAGGATTTGGGCTTCGAGCCCTGAAAACACAATTCTTGAGCAACTAGCCCAACTTTACGATATACAAATTTCAACAACGGGGCAGAAGACCCCAATCAAACCCTGGAGCACTTGCTCCAAATTACACCGTAAAGCCTCCTCGAGGCATACAAGACTCAGTTTCCGGAAAAGAGCCACTCGCTCTCAAATTTAAGCCTCTCCCAGGCCACACCAAACTCCACCTTCAAGCTGTCCTCAACGGACATAAACACAGGGGTAAAATACCCAATCTACTGAGGCCTATTAAGTGAGAAAAGGTTAATTATATGGCCTCTAAAATACCAACTTGAAAGGAGGCTCTCCGCACTCCTAATACACTTTATTTAAAACCTACTTGGCACTAGGCCGTTAATGCAAGGGCTAATCCCATACTACAGAGGTGACTTCAGAAAAGAACAATTTACATTATATAAACGAAGAATAGGTTGAGAAAAATAAGTTCACCTCAAAACAATATGATTGGGAGCTCGAGAGGGTTAAGCACTCTCTATCCCGATATGCAGTTTAAAAGATGAAATAGATACAAGTTTCTTTTCATTTTAAGGAAGGTTACATAATGGAAAAAGCTTCGGACCCGCCCCGAGAGTTAAACTGCTGAGCTAGCAAAGAAAGAAGTTATTAATTGGCCATTACCTTGTTGTTGACCGCTGCCGAAGAAAGAGGCGCTTCCCGCCCCCTGCTATGTACTTTACACACTGAAAGATGGAACAGAAGTGGCGCAGAGACCCTAAAATCAGCAGTTTATATACTCTCGCGGAAGGTTCTAGGCGTTAGGGGAATGAGAACACCCGCCCACAATCACTTTATTGGAGAATAAAGAGAAACCCCTACACAAGATGAAGAAGAAACACATTATTGGTGGAAAATTAATTTCAGAACTTCGGGATTGGCTACATTTAAAACAAGGGGAAAGAAAGGGGTAATATTGCCAACTTAACCAATGACTGAAAGAAATTTAACAAAGAACAAACTTTTGAAATAAAATTTTCTCCAAAGAACAGTTCTTTTTCTTCGCACTAGGGTGCACTATTGTAGTTCTTCAGTAGTGTCCTCTGGAAGAGAAAGTTCACACTTCTTACTTCAAGCAAAACAAAAACACATCAAAAATGACACAGTTCTAAAACTCCAAAATTTACAGGTAGTGACATCTTCTGAGAAAGTAGAAAATTAATACCGTCAATAAAGTTCAGACTTCCTCCAGCAGAGGAGTTTCAACTGGCGCACCTTTTGAATTAGCGGCGTGGAGGTGTACCGCCCGGTACAATTATTATTATTATTAATATTATTATTATTATTATTATTATTATTATTATTATTATTATTATTATTATTATTATTATTATTATTATTCTTTCGAATGGGCCACCAGAGGACCACGTGCCAATTTCAATTCCTTCTTCTTTGTTCTTTCCTTTTCTTCCAGTACGCTTTCATCTGTTCACTATGTTTCTTCTTTCTGTCTTCAGACCACTTTGAACCAGTCTTTTTTACTTTCCTTCTATTTTCAATACTTTTTCCCGAAAGCCTTCTCTATTATTTATTTCTTCTGTTGTTATATTGTTTTTTTCTAAATCCTTTCTTACTTCATTGACCCAGCTTGTCGTTGATTTCTTATCCCACAAATATCTGAAAATCTTACTGGTTAATCTACTATCTTGCATTCGATATAAATGTCCAAAAAACATAAGTCTCCTTTTCCTCATTACATCTGATATATTTTCTATTTTTTGATATATTTCAGCATTACTTCGTAATTTCCAACCTTCTGCTGTGTTTTGTGGGCCTAATATTTTCCTCATGATTCGCCTTTCTAGTATTTCTAGTTTATCTAAATTGTAGTTTAATGCCAGACATTCGCTTGCATATAGGCATTCTGGCTTCACTACTGTGTTGTAATGCCTTATTTTTGCATTTTTGGATAGGCATCTTTTATTGTAGATATCTTTGGTGACACCATAAGCTCTCTCCATTTTATGTACCCTCACCTCTACTGCAGATTTTTCTAAACCATTTTCTTGGATTATTTCCCCTAGATATTTGAATTTTTTTACCCTCTCTATTTGGCCAATATCTGTTTTCAGAAATTTTGGTGCATCCCAAATATTTGTAAAAAATTTTGTTTTTTCTGCAGAAATTCTTAAGCCAGTTCTGCTGGCGATTCTTTCCAAGACGTTTACTTGGGTTATAGCAGATGTCACATTTTCAGAAAGTATTGCAAAGTCATCTGCAAATGCAAGACAATTTATTTCGATCCTTTTGTTTCCTCTTCCTAACCTTATCGGTGAAATGTTGAGTTCAATAAGTTTTTCGTTCCAAATTCTCACTATTTTCTCTAGGACACAATTAAAAAGAATTGGGGATAGTCCGTCACCTGGTCGTACACCAGTTTTTATTTTATTATTATTATTATTATTATTATTATTATTATTATTATTATTAATATATGTTTCCTTTTTTCAGGTAGTTTATACATTTACCGGGATAGTTGGTCGTACGGTTAGGGGCGCACAGCTGTGAGCTCGCATCCGGGAGATAGTGGATTAGAACCCCACTGTCGGCATCCCTGAAGATGGTTTACCGTTGTTCCCCATTTTCACACCAGGCAAATGCTGGGGCTGTACATTAATTAATGCCGCGGCCGCTTCTTTCCTATTCCTAAGCCTTTCCTGTCCCATCCTCGCCATAAGACCTATCTGTGTCGGTGCGACGTAAAGCAAATAGAACAAAAATTATAAATTTATTACTCGAAGATAGTTTCGGCAGACAGATGAAACCTCATCATCATCATCATCATCATCATCTGTTTACCCTCCAGGTTCGGCTTTTCCCTCGGACTCAGCGAGGGATCCTACCTCTACCGCCTCAAGGGCAGTGTCCTGGAGCTTCAGACTCTTGGTCGGGGATACAACTGGGGAGAATGACCCGTACCTCGCCCAGGCGGCCTCACCTGCTATGCTGAACAGGGGCCTTGTGGAGGGATGGGAAGATTGGAAGGAATAGGCAAGGAAGAGGGAAGGAAGCGGCCGTGGCCTTAAGTTAGGTACCATCCCGGCATTCGCCTGGAGGAGAAGTGGGAAACCACGGAAAACCACTTCCAGGATGGCTGAGGTGGGAATCGAACCCATCTCTACTCAGTTGACCTCCCGAGGCTGAGTGGACCCCGTTCCAGCCCTCGTACCACTTTTCAAATTTCGTGGCAGAGCCGGGAATCGAACCCGGACCTCCGGGGGTGGCAGCTAATCACGCTAACCACTACACCACAGAGGCGGCCAGATGAAACCTAACAGTTATAAATTAACTGACTCGAAACTCAAAAATGATGGCTTCAGGTATTACAAATAAAAATATTGGAAGGAAAAGTCATATCTGTTTGGTTTTAATGAACATTTAGGCTAAAATTATTTTCCTAACGGCCAAGTTTACTGACGCCAACTTTCCCTGAATTTAGTTTCCTACAACAATAGTCTTCTTCTTGATCTTGTGCCGCCTCTTCACAGAAACTTGGTGAAAATTATTGAAAATATTCCCATTGCGAGTTTCAGGTATGTAGTTCAACTTATTGTTAGATAGGATTTTAAAAAGGCCTTATAATCAGCGGTAATGAAATGGCGTATGGCTTTTAGTGCCGGGAGTGTCCGAGGACATGCTCGGCTCGCCAGGTGCAGGTCTTTTGATTTGACTCCCGTAGGTGACCTGCGCGTCGTGATGAGGATGAAATGATAATGAAGACGACACATACACCCAGCCCCCGTGCCAGCGAAATTAACCAATGATGGTTAAAATTCCCCACCCGGCCGGGAATCGAACCCGGGACCCCTGTGACCATAGGCCAGCAGGATAACCATTTAGCCATGGATGCGGACATATTAAGCGGTGTTATACTATATGCATTAAATATTCCGACGTCATGCTGATCTTTTGTGACAGCATTAAGGGTCTTCAGCAAATACTACACAGTATCAACACAACAGCTCAAGAATATTTTGGGCTCATAATTAATGTAAATGAGTCCAAATCGTCCAAATCGTTGCCAAGCTACTCCGAATATAGCGGTCTTCCAGTCCAACATGTTCGCAATGTTAAATACACTGAGTGGCCGAAAGTCGTAGGAAGGCGTGTCCCAGTAGAGAATGTGCTGTGTATGACCCGTGAGCGTTGCGGCTAGCTGCGGCGTAGCTGAGCAATCTATCACAGGCACCAGTGTCGTGACGATGACAACACGTCGCGAGTTAACCGACTTTGAACGTGGGATGATCATCGGCGAACGCCGCATGCGGAGATCACACGCGAATTTGTGTTTCCGAGGTCAACAGTGTCGAGGGTGGATCTTCAATATCGCCGAGAGAATGTTACCACCTGCGTAAACCGCCTCACAGGAAGACCGCAGGTGTTTAACGAACGGACATCACGTCGCCTCCGCAGAACCATACTGGGCGCTCGACCGGGCTACTCTGAGTCAGATCACCACCCAGTTGAAAGTTGGGAGTCAGGAATTCATTTCTACCAGGACTGTAAGGAGGCAACTGCACCCCATAGGCTTCACCAGCCAACGATCAACGATCAATTCGTGTCCCTTTGCTAACACCTCAATACAGAGCTCAACGACGTGCATAGGCCCGCGTACATCGGCAATGGACCATGGAACAGTGACGGTGTGTGGTATGGTCCGATGAATCCCGGTTTCAGTTGTATCGAGCTGATAGGCGCGTGAGAGTGTGGCGTATGCCCTACGAAGCTATGGACTCTGCGTGTTAACAAGGTTGTATCTAGGTGGAGGTGGCTCAGTTCTGGTCTGGGCGGCGTTTTCACGGTCGCAATTAGGCCCCATTGTCCGCACTGCAGGAAGCGCTGACAGGTGCACTTTATGTGGACATTTTTGCAGACGACCTGTATCCCTTCCTGGCCCTGGAGTACCCAGAGTAGCCTGATGGTGATGCCATGTTTCAATAGGACAATGCGCCATGTCACCGCTTTGGAGGAACACTCCAGTAAAGTTACGATCACCGATAGCTGCAGTCGCTTAAGTGCGGCCAGTATCCAGTATTTGGGAGATAGTGGGTTCGAACCCCACTGTCGGCAGCCCTGAAGATGGTTTTCCGTGGTTTCCCATTTTCACACCAGGCAAATGCTGGGGCTGTACCTTAATTAAGGCCACGGCCGCTTCCTTCCCACTCCTAGCCCCTCCCTGTCCCATCGTCGCCATAAGACCTATCTGTGTCGGTGCGACGTAAAGCTCCTAGCAAAAAAAAAATGTATATAAGAAAAGACCTTAATTGGGGTAATCTCATAAATATGATATTGTATAGGGTTTAGGGCTTGTGCCGTGTCAAAAAAACAAAGAAGATGAAATTCTTAACGTTTCGCAGAAAACTGTGCTCTGCGTCCTCAAGAACTTCATCTTATTTTCTTGACACGGCACAAGCCCAAAAGCCTATACAATATCATGTCTATAAGTACGGGCCGTGAAAGCATTAATGGCACATAAATATGATTGTTAATAAAGGGTACAAATCTCTGCACATGGTTATGAGGGTATTTAGGGGTTGTAGTAAGGACGTAAAGGAGAGGGCATATAAGTCTCTGGTAAGACCCCAACTAGAGTATGGTTCCAGTATATGGGACACTCACCAGGATTACTTGATTCAAGAACTGGAAAAAAATCCAAAGAAAACCAGCTCGATTTTTTCTGGGTGATTTCCGACAAAAGAGTAGCGTTAAAAAAAATGTTGCAAAATTTGGGCTGGGAAGACTTGGTAGAAAGGTGATGAGCTGCTCGATTAAGCAGTATGTTCCGAGCTGTCAGTGGAGAGATGGCGTGGGAGGACATCAGTAGACGAATAATTTGGGTGGTGTCTTTAAAAATAGGAAAGATCACAATATGAAGATAAAGTTGGAATTCAAGAGGACAAATTGGGGCAAATATTCGTTTATAGGAAGGGGATTTAGGGATTGATATAACTTACCAAGGGAAATGACCAATAATTTTCCAATTTTTTTTGCGATCATTTAAGGAAAGGCTAGGAAAACAACAGATAGGGAATCTGCCACCTGGACGACTGCCCTAAATGCAGATCAGTAGTGACTGATTAACAGACAGGGTTGAAATCTATAATCTACTGAAAATAACAGTTTGAAAATAAACATTACATTCTTGTCAGCAATCCCCAAAACGCGTAATAAACGAAAATAAACATTGGACGTTATATTCGATACATTTCACCGAAAATGTTATAAAAATGGGCCGTAATAAGCGATGTCTTAAATACAGTGTTTATATAGAATTCATACGGGACCAATAGATTTCGTCGTTATATCCAATACATCTTTAAAAGCGATGTCGCATTAAAAGGTTTCGAATGTATTATTATTATTAATTTTATTATTATTATTATGGCTAGAGAATTGTTCAGATTAGCGGAAGACAGAAACGCCTTCGCCATAGCGATAGCCAGTGTTCTGGGGACCAAGCAAGGGCACTTGAAGCAACAGCAGCACCAGCAGAAGAGAAGAAGAAGAAGAAGAAGAAGAAGAAGAAATATACATTTCTATTAATTGAGATATCGAACCAATCAGTGTCGGAGATTCCATGTCCTTGTTAATCTTGTCAGCCCAAATCTACTTTTCCCTTCTACAGGGTGAAGCGTAATTCGCGCACTCGGGCGTCGCAGCGCGACTCCTCACATGCCAGCAATAAAAAAATGTCTCTTACAAAATTTCGTCTTGCGAGTATATCCGGCAGAAAAACGACGTTGAATAGCAATCTGGCAACACTGTAACCACATGTACGGTAACTACCTCTGTCAGCAGAAGTTAGTCGTACTGTACAGTTGGTGCAGTGAATAGGGTTTTGGGTTACCATGCAGGAGGTCGAGTGGTCGATCCTGGGTTGAGGCGTATGTTTTTTATTTCGTAAATGTAGTCCAGGTGGTATGGTATCTGGCATCTTAATCGACAACAGCGATTGCAGTGGGTCCTCTAGAAACCATTTGCACTTCCATACTACGATCCTAGAAATGGACGAACAATCGTTTTCATTGGTCAGCTTTGAAAGGCGCCCTTTCCACGTCGTGGGCGTGAATTTAATATGGACAGTATTAGTGCTAATGTGCTACATCTGCGCGATCATATTGCATGTAGTATGGTGGCGTCTCCGGAAACCTTAAAAAGTAATTCGTGGGACGTGAAACAAATAACATTATTATTATACATGTAGTATGTAAATGACAAGTAGATGTTGTGTTATTGTACTGTGCTATCATCTTTAGCATATCGAAAGTGATATTGTTTGTGTAGTTATTCTGTCCTATGACTGGTCATTTGTTTCAGCTATCTATTTCTTATTAGTCTAACTAGGTATTTGTTGTTTCAGCGTTACAAAATGTTGTAAATGTAGGATACATGTGACCTCAGAAACGGTGTCTTACTGTATTACAGTAGGCAATGTCAGATGGAAATTAGCAAATAAAAAATGGGCCTCAACCTAGGATCGAACCATCGACCTCCTGCATGCCAACCAAGAACTCTACGCACTGCACCAACTGTACACCACGACGAGTGCGTGCTGACAGAGGTAGTTACCCTACATATGGTTACAGTGTTGCCAGATTGCTACTCTTCAACGTCCGTTTTCTACCGGATATACTCGCAAGACAAAAATTTGTAAGAGACATTTTTTTATTGCTGGCATGTGAGGAGTCGCGCTGCGACGCCCGAGTGCGCGAATTACGCTTCACCCTGTATATTGCCTCCTATAATCAGTTGTGAAAACGAAAATCCATAGCCTGTTTCCAGTCATTCGATCGAGTCAGGTATGGAATGGATGAAGCCCCATCTAGCGGCGAGGATGGGAACTGTGCCGGCTGCCGAAGCCTGTCTCACTCCTCTGGGGCAATGATTAATGAATGACAGATGAAATGGTATTGGAGAGTGTTGCTGAAATGAAAGATGACAGGGAAAGCCGGAGTGGCCGGAGAAAAACCTGTCCCGCCTCCGCTTTATCCAGCACGAATCTCACATGGAGTGACCGAGATTTGAACCACGGAACCCAGCGGTGAGAGGCCGGCGTGCTGCCGCCTGAACCACGGAGGCTTTTATAATCAGTTGTATGAGGCTGTATTTGTCATTTCGGAAGATGTAATCGAAATAAGCTGCTCTCTTGCGTTTTGTGAGCATTAAGACTTGACATGATTTACCGGCACGTGAAAGATAAAAAATGAGGAATCTCATTTCAATAGAAAACCATACAAGTTACTTCTTCTTTCAGTTTCCTTTACATCGCACCATCACAGACAGGTCTTACGACGACGATGGGATAGGAAAGGGCTAGAAGTGGGAAGGAAGTGACCGTGGCCTTCATCATGGTACACCTCCAGAATTTGCCTGGTGTTAAAATGAGAAACCACGTAAAATCATCTTCAGAGCGTCCAACAGTGGGGTTCGAACCCACCATCTCCCGAGTGCAAGCTGACAGCTACGTGTCTCAAATCGTGCAGCCACTCGCTCGGTATATAATTCTTAATTTATTATGCACATGTTTTCACCCTCAGATTAATAGGCTTCAAGTTTTAACATTTTCGGATGTTCGGTCTTATTTTTAAGTAGTGTTTTACAAATTCAAATGTGAGGAGTAATGGCAAGAGCAGTCACGGTTAGAATGATTAACGGTGGCGGTCGCGAGGGGGAATCTATTTTATTTCCTGCGTCTTTCGGTGAACGGTCGGCTCGTGCGTCACCCGCGTAACGAAGCAAGAGACGCCGGCCGACGCTCTCACGCGTGGTTGCGTCGGGACGTCCCCTTAGTCTACGGCGCTTTTTATCGTAGCTTCTCTTCTCCATGGATTCGTTTTCATTCACACTTGCCAGAGGAGGTTAGTAGTCCGGGGCAGTCAAGGCAGTTAACATCTCAAATGTTTTAGCCTCACATGGTGATAGATAATGTGGAACGTTTCTTGTATGTCCGGCTACTTGGCTAAGTGGTCAGCGTACCGGCCTTCAGTTCAGGTGGTCCTGGGTGCGATTCCCGGTATTGCTCTGGTTCGAGCACCGGGTGTTTGTTTTTATCCCAATACACTTCTCTTCATTCCTACACAACACACCATATAAACAAGCAATAATGAATACGTTCAACCATATAGGGGTCGCGTCACGAAGGGCATCTAGCCGTAAAACTTAGGGAAGTCTACACGAACTGCCGACCTCAAGCAATCAGAAAAGAGGGCAGGAAGACTATATATATACAGACATATGTTTAGTAACTAATCTGGATATCATTCTACAGTGTCATGCTGTAACATTTATAAAAATGGGTAAAACCCGGTGCCGGCGCATAGCCTACTCCTGTCGAATAGCACCAAGGGGGCCACTGAAGGCTTAATATCTCCATCCGACGGAAGAATAAGCTTCGACAGCGTCATAATCTCTCACTCCATATGAAGTTTGGGGGAGAGGTTTGAAATTGAACCCCGGCATTTAGCACGCAGTCTAGTGATTAGAAATTATATACCGCCACTTCTCTTATCCTGCCGGCCAACATTCTGATGGTGAAAATTTTCTCGACCAGCGGGACTCGAACCTGCTAACCACGGTGTCAGACCATATAGACTTGACGCCTTAGTGATCGAGGCTACCAGACGGGGTATAATGCCCTACTTCAGTCCCGAGTAACCGTAAAGTGAAAATGGGTAAAAACGCTTGAATATACGTCAGAAGTTCATTCGCATGTTGAAATGAAATGGCGTATGGCTTTGAGTGCCGGGAGTGTCCGAGGACATGTTCGGCTCGCCAGATGCAGGTCTTTTGATTTGACTCCCGTAGGCGACCTGCGCGTCGTGATGAGGATGAAATAATGAAGACGACACATTAACCCAGCCCCTGTGCCAGCGAAATTAACCAATGTTGGTTAAAATTCCCGACCCTGCCGGGAATCGAACCCGGGACCCCTGTGACCAAAGGCCAGCACGCTAACCATTTAGCCATGGAGCCGGACATTCGCATGTTGTAAGAAACATAATCCATGACCAGAGAGCAGCACAAAACTGTGTGTAACACGACTACAATATTTCCAATTTTAGTCGTAATATTGTGTACTAGCTGATGTACCCGTGCTTCGCAAGGGAATTCTGCATTGTATACATAATTCTAGGTTAGGTAGTGTAGGCCCCCTACACATTGTGAGTAAGATGATATTAAATTACATAGCTCTTAATGTTACCTCAGAAATGGAACGGGGAAGTCACCAAGTGTCTTTTCTTATGTGAAGACTGGGTTAGGGAATTTTCGTTGTAATGGTAGGCCATCTTGCCTACCATCAGTCACAATCAAGTTGGGGAATTTTCATTATAATGGCAGACTCTCACTCTCCACCTGCCTTCTTACATCCTCAGAAAGATTGCCTTAGTGGTTTTCCCAACTGAATTCAACATAGGTCATTACAATGACACCAGCTGGAATATCGCGACTAAAAGCAATGCTGTCATATGAAATAGTCGATCAAATGAAAAACTATACATTTTCTCACTTTTAACGAACTAGTACACTGCCGATCTAACAGTCCAAAGTTCCAGAGCTGGAATTAACAGGCCGCAGGCTGCCGTGGACATTCCTCTGCCATTATTCCGTTAAATATGCCCACTGCTCATTCCGATCAGTGCCTCAGATCAGGGACTGAATAGGTCGAATGCCATGATGAACCAGTGTGTTACGTACCAGCAGTATCAGAAAATATATGAATCAGAGAAATAGTATGCTAGAGAAGGAAGTTCTCTAAATGCCCTGCTATTTCCCGCCAATATTCAGGCAGGCTGTTATACTCGGTACGCAGCAGTAATCCCATCTATCGGAGATGAGTGGCAGTGTAAGAGACAAAGAACATCCCAACAAACAATGGTCAACGTAATGTTATTGTTGATCAATTTTATGAGCTTTCGATATTGTAGGCCTTCACATTTAGTTTCCTTCCGTCTCTGAAATACCACTCTTATCATAGTCGATATGGTAAAACTGAATAAAACATAAATGATTGAAAATTGTATTCTCTATATATTCCGTTATCTAGTACTTTTCGATAGGACCAATAACATAGACACTGTATTTAAAAATTAAATTTTAGGCGCCTTCCCCTAAACTACCATTTCATCCAGGGTGAATAAAATTGTTCATAGCTTAGACTGTAGTTTCCTATTCCCCGACTCTGTATACCGATTTTCATTAAATTACGTTTATCCATTTTCTCGTGGCTCGGCGTTGATATAGACTTAGCAACAAAAATACAAATTCATTAATATCTCTGTTATCATAGCCGGTACGGTAAAAATGTATAAGACAAACTATCATAAATTTAATTCTATTTAACTTTAGTTATGCAGTACCTATCGATAGGCCCACTAACAACATAAATATTTGAGAATTAAATTATAGGCCTTCCCCTGAACTACCATTTCTCTCAGCGTGAGTAAAATGATTTATAGCCTAGATTGTAGTGGCTCAATCCCCGACTTTACATACCGATTTTCATCAAATTCTCGTCAGCCCTTTTCTCATGATCCGTGTACATACATACATACATACAGATAGACAGACAGACAGACAGACAGACAGACAGACAGAAATTACGGAAAAGTAAAACGTGCATGTCCTTGTTACCATGGTCACGACTGATACAGAAATACCATTCTTTTTAAATTCTGAGCAATGTGCAGACAAAACTCTAATTTTTATATATATAGATGTTTGTTTTAGTTGTCTCATTCGCCGTACATAGCGCTTGCGATTGTTTTTATTATGCATTGACTTTGACTCAGGACAGTCCAAAAAGTGACCAGACGTCTGCGATACTGTACGTAAGTAAGAAAGTTTACTCCCATCTACAGCATAGAAAACTGAGGAATTTGTTCCTTTAAACAGTATATCAACTGTCCCTTTCCAGCCCTTTGATGACATATTGTGTCCCGACTTTTCTGAAAGATTTAGTCCATTTATAACTCAGTTTATAAAAAGCCATATGACATCATGGTAGCTTACCTGACTTCTGACACTACGAGGTAAATTACCATGCTGTCACACGGCTTATAATTGAGTTATAAATGACTTTATCATTCAGAAAAATCATGAAGCCAAGTGGCCATCTTTGGGCTGGAAAGGGTTACATAAAATACAGGTATGAATATTGCTCTGAACAAAGATACAGATTAAATAAACATAAGATTATACGTACTCACACACGATGTAATATTATCGGAACAATACAAAGTGTTCGTGTAGAGATATTTATGTACATTTGTGAGACAAGTATGGGCCATGATGGGAAGGCTGTAGTAGTACAGTAGCAGACGACGGCAATAGCATTAGGCTAAGGGTTAATGAGATTAGTTCTTCCATAGTGAATGTTGACGGCAAAAGGTACACACCAGAGGTAATGATATGTCTGTTGCTCTCCACCACCTCAAGGGTATGTATCAGAAATCGTATCACAGTCCCATTTCTGTAGATTCAGGTTAGTTCTGGTAACTTCTGTTCGAAGTCTACTGAGTGTCTTCCATATTAGTCACTTATGCTTTAGACCACTAGGATGGTTTTCTTTTTGTTCATTCCAATTTAAAATACGATCAGTTCTTCCCTCCCACATTTTGATCCTGGCGGTGTCTGTTTCCCCTTCAAGACTGACGGTTGTTCGAAGAAAAATTCCAGGCCAGGCGGGGTAGGAAGGTACCCAAAAGAGTACGTGTATTTCTAATGTCTCCTTGGTGCGATCTGGCTGCGCTCACCACAACTCACCATCTGTCTCTGTCTTGTGCCAGTAAACACCAGTCGCCAGCTGATCACACTCACGCCTCCTGGGTCTTTCTATAGGTCTCCACTTCTCCTGTCTTCCGTTCCAAATCCTTCCACTGTTCTGTCATCTGGCATCCGCTCCACACGAGCAATCCACTGGAGCCTTCCGCTCCGAATGATGTTACTGATGCTTGGTCTGCCATAATTTGCAGGAATATTCTTATATGTTTACTCGTTCCCATATCATGTCGACTAACACTAGCACATAAATTCAACACCTTGTTTTCTAAAACTACTAGGCCGTCGGTCGAGCTTCATGGCATTGCCTACTGTGTCTAAGAGCTGTAGAGTATAACGGGTCGGACAACGCTCTTGTAGGGTAGTAGGTTACTTTTGCGCCTGGTGACGTTCACTCCTGGAAATAAACCTCCTTCCATGCCATTCTTTCCTGAGCAATCTGCATCCGGTTTATTCCAGCGCTTCTCTTGTATCATCATGCCGAAGAACGTCCTACACTCTTCGAGTATGCTCTGGGACACCGGGAAGGAAGTTGCTTGGTCCACTGCCCCTCTCAGCTTCTGGCCAAATAACCTGCCTACCTCCATGTTGTCACTCTTGTTCTGCTTGTAATGAATTCGTTTCTCACACAGCCCTTTATGCTGATATCTAGCATTGCCCTTCCATATCTCCTTGGCTGGCACATGGTTTCTCAACGCTGTTTTGAGACTGTTTCAAAACCGCAAGTTGCGACTGGCAGTATGCTTGTCATGTAAACCTCATGCTTCAAGCTGACTCGTAATGTTAGGCTTTTCAGAAGGTGGCTGAGTTTATCAAAGCCTGCGCAACTATGCTCAATTCTGCGCTTGAGTTCCGCCTTTTGATTTTGTAGACCCAGCTTTTATAGTACAGCCCAAGTAAATAAACTCCAACGAATTCAGTGAGGATACCGTCCACTATAATTCGGTCAGGCATGGCCTTCGCCCACCACCTTTTGTTTTCGTAAGGTT
The DNA here is from genome assembly GCF_040414725.1 of Anabrus simplex. Taxonomy (NCBI): domain Eukaryota; kingdom Metazoa; phylum Arthropoda; class Insecta; order Orthoptera; family Tettigoniidae; genus Anabrus; species Anabrus simplex. Next base: position 58,195,202 of record NC_090265.1, on the reverse strand, counting down.
TACGCACAGCACAATAGATTATGACAGTGTGCTGAGTTCTAGAAATATTTCACCTAGTTCTTTTGGATCACTGCTTATAAAGACTATGTCATCTGAAAAACGTAGATGATTTGGGTAAACTCCATAGAACACCATGTGCACTATCTGCACGAGAAAATTGGTCTTCCGGTAACTTCGATACGGCTCCGGACTTGATGAGTATATCTTCATACAGTTCTCTATGCCCTACTTGACAGTCCTGCATGCTACTCTAACGCTGTCACATCCGGTGTGTTCTCTGCTGACAGTGAAAAAATAAAACATATTACTTACTACACATATTACATACACGGAAAAACATAAAATCCTGGATGATTTTGGGCTTAGAAAACGGGACAGCGAGTAGAGATTGTTTGTTTGTTCCCCTTCTAATAACTTCCGTAGTGTAGGGGTAGCGTGCCTGCCTCTCGCACGGAGGCCCCGGGTTCGATTCTCGGCCAGGTCAGGGATTTTTCTCTCGACCTGAGGGCTGGTTCGAGGTCCACTCAGCCTACGGGATTATAATTGAGGAGCTAACTGACGGTGAGATAGTGGCCCCGGTGTGAAATGACATGCCCCGGTCTCGAAAGCTCAGAATAACGGCCGAGATTATGCGTCGTGCTGACCACACGACCCTTCGTAATCTGCACGCCTTCGGGATGAGCAGTGGTCGCTGGGAAGGCCAAGGCCCTTTCAAGGGCGTTAAGGGCCGTGGGGTTTGGTTTGTTTGGTTTCTAATAACTTCTTACGACAAGAAGGTTGACTCCACCCACAGGGGAGTTAAAAAGTGCCGATAAATCGAAAAAAAGTGAGTGTATCCACAAGTGATTGGTAAGGCTCATGAATTGTGGGAAAATGAAAGATCTAGACCTCGTAAATATATTAATATTATTATTATTCTTTTAGGCCTACAATGGACCACGTGGTTCTTAACTTTGGTGAGCTTGTTTCTTCTTCTTAGCCCAGTATTCCTTCATTCTAGCGCTATGGATGTATTTTCTTTCTACTACTACCACTACTAAAATGTTTTCAGTCCTCCCCTGAAGGGGGAGGCGGGCGTCTTTGACGGTGACGGCGTCTCTCAGGCCGGGAGATTTGTTACGGTGAAGGAGATGCTCGGAGAAGGTGAGGGGATTGGCGGTCGTGGGCTATACTAGGAACTGTCCCGGCATTCGCCTTAGTGCGGGTGAATGGAAACCACGGAAAACCATTCTCAGGACAGCCGACGGTTGGGGCCAGCCATGAGGTCCAGCCCTATCCCGTCTCCCGAACGCAGAGGCGTAGAGCCACCCCTCCTCTGCTCGGTTGGCCGGTCAGAGTGCAGAGCTGTTGGGCCACGGACCAGCCGTGGCCACTTATGGGCTGATACCTTTTCTGCATCTACTTACCTTTTCTTTCTTGAGACCATTTCACTCCTACTCCCGGACGCAGTGATTTAGCTGTTGGTGACTGGAGGGAGTCAGATGTCTTAACTAACTTTCTGAACTTATCTCGGTTGTAAATGTCAGTGTATTATTTTTATTATTATATTTTTTAAATGTTATTATCACTGCTTTTTTCCTGGGAGGAAGGGTGCCGGTACTCACAATGCAGGAGCTATTACAACAACTTCCACAGTTCGAACATTCGCCCGATATACCCTCCTCGTCCACTCCTTTCTCGTGCAGAAGCCATTTTTGTGGTTAGTCATTGTTAGAATCCGCTTCCTTTTGGCCTCGTGGATTTTTGGCCTTCGTGAGTCTCTTGACCACCTGAATTGTTGGGGATAGTTTCATTTTATCCTTCCTTATTTTACTCATTGACATAAAGTAACTACGCCTACTTAATTTACTCATTTTGAACAGTGATTGGACTGATTTAGCCTCTGTGGTGTAATGGTTAGCGTGATTAGCTGCCACCCCCGGAGGCCTGGGTTAGATTCCCGGCTCTGCCACGACATTTGAAAAGTGGTACGAGGGCTGGAACGGGGTCCACACAGCCTCCGGAGGTCAACTGAGTAGACGTGGGTTCGATTCCCATCTCAGCCATCCTGGAAGTGGTTTTCCGTGGTTTCCCACTTCTCCTCCAGGCGAATGCCGGGATAATACCTAACTTAAGGCCACGGCCGCTTCCTTCCCTCCTCCTTGTCTATGTCTTCCAATCTTCCCATACCACCGCAAGGCCCCTGTTCAGCATAGCATGTGAGGATGCTTTGCGAGGCAGTGGTCCTCCTCCCCAGTTGTATCCTTCGACCCAAAGTCTGAAGCTCCATGACACTGCCCTTGAGGCGGCAGATGTGGGGATCCCTCGCTGAGTCAGAGGAAAAAACCGACCCTGGAGGGTAAACAGATTAAGAAGGAGAAGAAGAAGATTGAACTGATTTACTGTAGATTAATTCAGAACACACGTGAACTGCTTATCTGACGCTGGAAACATTCAGAAGTGTACACAACTTCCTGTTTCCAGCTGTGTTCCCAATCTGTGAAGCCTATGAAACATGTAAGCATCGTACCAACTTACGAGAATCAAAACTTAAAATTCAGTTTCTGCTGCAATATTTATGATAAATTTATCTGTCAATAAACTGCTATTCTTTTTTAAATTGGATAAAAAATGTGACGGTACTGCTTGTCGTTGCGTACCGGCAGAAAGAAAGAAATTATTCTTATTCTTCTTCTTCTTATTATTATTATGCTTAGCCAGACTGAGCGGACTGGAAACGCGTGGATTCGAATCGTATCGTCGGCTGCCTTGAGAATGGTCTTCCGTGGTTTCCTATTTTCACCTCCAGGCAAATGCCACAGCCAATTCCTTCCACCTCCTTACCCAATGTCATTCACAATCATTCACTTCATCTTCATTAGTTCCTCACCTGAGGATGGCGTCAGGAAGGGAATCTGGCCGTAAAGCATGCCATGTGAATTCATCTCACCTCATTCTCGACCCGACTAGTAGTAAGACATACATACATTTTTAGTCAGCCCTGTGATGTCTCTTATTCCAAGGTCCTCGGTTCGTTTTCCGGCCAGTTCAAGAATGTTAATTCTGGCCTGAGGAGCAGAACGGGGTTCATTTGATGCGAGATTTTCCCAAGCTCTTGGTTCCGAGAAGAAAGCGCACAGTGATAAGATGGCGCTACTGACCCATTATACATTCACGAACACTGGTTGCCATGGTTACAATGGTGTCGGCAAGCTGATGACTAGAGGCCGGATTTCCATGCACTATCAAATCTCAAAATATGCATGCATTCATGCCCTATCATATGGCAAAACACGCACAATAAAGTGAAAAATATGCACTATCAAAATTGAGTTCCCTTTGAAACAATGTAGGTACAACACCTAACTTCTCCAACTGAGCGAGTTGGCCGTGCGGTTAGGAGCGCGCATCCGGGAGATAGTGGGTTCGAATCCCACTGTGGGCAGCCCTGAAGATGTTTTTCCGTAGTTTCCCATTTTCACACCAGCCAAATGCTGGGGCTGTACCTTAATTAAGGCCGCTTCCTTCCAATTCCTAGCACTTTCCTGTCCCATCGTCGCCGTAAGACCTACCTGTGTCGGTGCGACGTAAAGCATAAAAAAAAAACTTCTCCAAACTGTCTTTATTTAAGCTCATCTGTTTATCTGTCAGCACATTTTTAAGCATATAAAATGACCTTTGTGCGTCACAAGAAGTGACACTGCATACTTAAATAAAGACATTTGGGGCAAAATGAGGTCAAATTTTACGTCTTCTGCAATTTCACCACAATACGTCTTTTAGAAGCTTGATGAAATCAAAATCAGGATTTGAACGGATCACTTTGTTCAGTCTATCTCTAGCTGCCGCAGTTACTTCTCCGTGCGTTGATTGCAGACACATTTGAATGTCCTCAATAACTGGTAACGATTGCCTGCTTCGGTAAAGAAGACGTGTGACCAGTGAGAGTTCCGGGTACGAAATTCCAGGATAGCAACGGAAGAAGGTTGAGTGCAAAACCAAGCTTTGTAAGCTGCTATCTCAGTAACGTGGCGTCACAGAAGTGTGATACAAGTTTTCTTTTGTTCGTCTAACATAGACGAAAAATTGAGCCGTCGGTGAGTAATGCACAATTTACGGTTCAGTTTACAGCAATGTATAACTGGGACACCTTATTCCTAAGAACCTGAGATAGACGTAGCGCCTTCGGCTTACGTCAATGTTTACACAATAACTTTGGTTGTCACATAGGATGCCAGGAATATATTCTCCCCGTCTCTCAATAATTGACATACTGTATAACGTGGAAAAACGGTCCCAAGTTCTGCAAACTAACATTCATGAAAGGTACTATCATGCAAGTTAACATTATATATGTACCAAAGTCAGAAGAAAAGTCATATTATGCAATGTTAAACGTCCAAATATTCGCTATTAAATCCAGTATCTTCAAAATATGCATCACGAATGAATTTTCTCCTAAAAGGGCTAAAACATGCAAAAATGCAGGGAAAAGGAGCGGTCATTTGGAATCGTTAAGCCATAAAACGAATATTTACAAAGTTTGAGATGTGTAACCAGCTTATTTAAAACCATACATTTGCATGGAAATTCGGGCTCTACTGATGGCGCTAATTCCATATAGAACCCGGCCCAAAACATATTCATGTTATCATCTAAAGCCTACACAGGTGCTTGTTGTCCTATTTCCCTCTCTGAGATATATTCAGTACAGTAATCTCCGTTAGGTAACTGTCAGTAGTTTCAAGGCTTGTCATATTGTAGTCCGTCTCATGGCCCGGTGTAAGAATAATCTCTAGACTTGGCGTCCTCACTCGTTCCACACGCAAAGTAGGTTTACGAGGATGTGGCGTTGACAGGCATGCGTGCTTCTGTTTTGAGTGCTCTTGCCTCAGTAATCCACTCACTTTTAAACTTGTTCTGTCTTTGACTCACTTCTTGGGCGGTAACGCGTGATAGTTTCTTCAAACTGATTAACCTTTTCTAGCCCACATGTTGTAGGATGACTGGAAGGAATAATTTGCCATGAAATGAAACCTAAGTCAGTACTGCGATCGCATAACTACTGCACGAGTGTTTGAAAATTGGTCTCGCTTTATTGCGTAATGCCGCTGCGGGAGCAATACCGTGCATCCCACAATGCTCTTTCAATCCATTATCTTCCTTAAGACTTGTCACGCCTCCTAGCCACATATGGATATGCAGTCCATCAGAACAATTTTCGTTGTGTTGGGAATCGAATCCCGTCTATTCATTTGACCTCCCGAGACTGAGTGCCTTAATCAATTTAAAGACTACTCTTAGTGTGTAATGAAAAAAATAAAGAAAACCAATTTATTGTATTTTATAGGAAATCAAATCACCGAAGATGGTTTCTTAAAATGCTTATTACCGGGCGAGTTGGCCGTGCGCGTAGAGGCGCGCGGCTGTGAGCTTGCATCCGGGAGATAGTAGGTTCGAATCCCACTATCGGCAGCCCTGAAAATAGTTTTCCGTGGTTTCCCATTTTCACACCAGGCAAATGCTGGGGCTGTACCTTAATTAAGGCCACGGCCGCTTCCTTCCAACTCCTAGGCCTTTCCTATCCCATCGTCGCCATAAGACCTATTTGTGTCGGTGCGACGTAAAGCCCATAGCAAAAAAAAAAATGCTTATTGATGATTTTAAGGCAGAAATTGCAATGTTACTCATCAATAATTTTGGTTGGTTGCAGGACACAACGAATTTTATCAGTATTGTGCTCTTGCTGCACACCTGTGATTTCGGGTTTTTTTAGGTTGTATGCTTGATTGTGGACAAGAATTATGGGCTCGTATATTTCTTTCTTGTCACGATCAACATTCTCAGGTTGACTCGCAGAGGATTGGAATTCGACAGTTGAATAATTCGAGTGTATCCATTATTAGTGTTCACTTTCATAGTGTAAAGGTTAAGGCTACTGGCTGTCGTCCTAGGAGGACCGGGTTCGTTTACCGGGCAGTTAAACATTTAATTAAAAAGGTACATGCAGCTCACTTCCATTGGGGATGTGCCTGAAAAGAGCTGGACCGCATCGCGGAATATGAGGACTGGAACTTCTCCTTTTTCTTTTTTCTTCTTCTTCCTATTATTATTATCACAAATGGTTACCTATTTCAATTAAAATAAACACTATTCTCATATCGAGTCCCGTATGGTACAGCTCGATAATAGCACTGTACACAGTCTCTTGGTGGTTTCCTTTAAAACCAACCGAGAAGACAGGAACATTTTCTACTAATCTCCTCTGAGACAGTTTAACGAGGCTCAGACAGTAGCAGAGATTGTGTATTCTATCGAGGGTGGCAAAAAGCAATAAGAGTTTCCAACTCATTGATATTCATGCAGCCTGAAAGTATTAGCATCGCCTGGAATTGATGTATGGTTAAACACGGCCCGGGTGACACATTCCTCCAACACCCTGGTGTCGCCATTTATAAAATGTACACTTGTCTTGTTACCAGCTCTCCAATCCGAAGGGTTCGACAAAGTGGAAGCGCCCAACACTTTCTTCGCATATTACAAGTTCCACGTGCAGATTCTTCCCGTCAGCTATCTGGAAAATACATAACCTCGTTTCTGGTGAAAGTCTCCGAGTTTGATTGTGAGAGCGGTAATCTGCACCAGGGAAGATTAATATTTCTTCATCACTACTGTGGTACCTCCAGTTGAAAACTGGCTATTTCGACTCAAAACTCGATCCCCGGCTCTATCACAACACCGAATAGAGTAGGCTGCGGCTGGCCTTGCGGCTATGCATTCGGGAGGCGGAGGGTCTGGTCCCAACCGTTGGCTGTCCTGAGAATGGTTTTCCGTGGGCTTCCATTCTCCTGCACTAAGGCGAATGCCGGGACAGTTGCTTTGTAGGTTACGGCCGCACCGACCTCACCTTCAGCGTAAATCACATCGCCAATACAGATCTTGACACGGCGTTACCGTCTAGGAGGCCCGCCCTACCCTGTTCGGGTACGGAATGGAACCATCTATCACAAATAAAGCCCTCCTCCCCATACCCATTCGACTTAGGTTTAACTCTGTACTTTCTCGTCAAGTTGGCCAAGTTTAATTTAAAAGATACGCCATGGAGGATCTGGCAGATCTTCCCGTGTGAGTGATTGTTACTTCCAGTTCCTTGGCCACATTTTCAGAAGAGAAGGAGAGAACTTAGAAAAAACCATTTTGCAAGGCAAAGTTGAAGGTAGTAGAACACGAGGAAGAACAGCAAGTACATGGTTAGATCAGACGAAGAAGATCACTGGCCTACCTCTTCAGATCATGTTCAGGAAAGCTGAAACCGCTCTAGATGGAGGCATCTCATCAAGGCTGCAACACAGAAATGAGCGAGTCATAAGGTCACGACGCTTAGCGATGAGCAAAATGACGAATGATGATGATGATGATGATGATGACGAAGGAGGTGTGATATAAGGGTTGGAATGCGATTAAGCCTGACTAGGGACGTGATGGTTGAGTGAAATCGTCACTGGCTCCTTCCCAAGACCTATTCAATATACTATATTTTGGATTTTAAAATGAAGGATCTCACCAATGTGGTCAGCATTTGTGCGTAAAACTAGAGGACCCATCGCGATATCAACAGTCACCTTAAGCTACACAGTTGCTTTCTTTAAGTGTAACCAAGACAAGTGAAAAGAATAGTGGTTTAAAACCTCATTGTAGAGCATCCCCGCATAAATTTGATGAATTTGAAAAATTTCTAATAGATGAAATGTTCCTGTCAGCAAGTGATCTATCAGGTGTATGCATAAGTTTTTGTCGGTTTTGTGGTAAAGAAAACACGTAATTTTCAAAATATTGGCCATCGGCTTCTACACACTTCGCACATCTTTCAGGTAAATTATGAATACCATGCAAAAAAAAAAAAAAAAAAAAAAAAACTGATTGTCTTTTGCGGCAAACCATTAGTCGAGCCATTTTCCAACCTCCTCAAAATTGCTGAAGTGCTGCTCTGCGAGCGCGTGCCCCATTGATGCGAAGAGGTGAGAGTCAGATGGAGCCAGGTCGGGGCAGTACGGCGGGTGCGGAAGGATGTCCTATCTGAGCGATTTCAAGGTGTCTTTCACTGGGTTTTCTGTGCGAGAGGGCGCATTGTCGTGTAACAAAATCACTTTGCCATGTCTTCTGGCCCATTCCGGGCGTCTATCGGTCAATGCGTGATTTAAATTAATCATTTGTTGGCGATAGTGTTGTGCATTAACGGTTTCGCCGGGCTTCAAGAGTTCATAATATACAATACCGCTTTTCTGGTCTACCAGAGCGCGCACTGTCTTTCACATTGAAATCACCACGTTTAAATTGTCGAAACAATGCCTCATGTTCTAATCGATGGAGCGTGTTCACCATACGTTTCTACCGGCAAACGATGACTTTCTACAGCCTGTTCCTTTTGATTAAATAAGAAAAACAATGCGTGCCTCAAATGTTCCTTTTTCAGGCACAAACGTCGACATAATCACTGAACGATACAACACAGACGCTTCTGTTTGGCGGACTCAACTTGTGCAGGTTAATGCCAGACGAACAAACTGACGCATGTCCCAAATGCATAGCGTGCGTTCTGTTCGCTCTCTTAGTGAAACCAGAAAAGACTTATGCATACACCTGGTATACCTTCGAAAGTTACTACCGCATTATGTCAGAGTTCATTTATAGTCGGAATTATCTACAGAAAATTGAAATTGTTTCATGCGTTGAGTTCTGTTTACTGAACATTCACTGTTGATATTGCACAAAAAAGTATTATTTTGAGAACTTTGGCAGCATCTTTCTTCACGAACTGATAACATTGAAAGGATGTCCTAGTCTTGATAGCATTCTACTTTTCTTCTTCTGCTACGCTTCCAGCACCCTATGGCAGCAATTACATTTACAGTAAGATACAAAAGTTGAAAACTAGAAAAGCAGCTGGAATTGATAAGTTTTCGGGGGATATATTAAAGACAATGGGTTGGGATATAGTACCATATCTGAAGTACTTGTTTAATTATTGTTTGCTTGAAGGAACGTTACCAAATGAATGGAGAGTTGCTATAGTAGCCCCTGTGTATAAAGGAAAGGGTGATAGACATAAAGCTGAAAATTTCAGGCCAGTCAGTTTGACATGCATTGCATGTAAGCTTTGGGAAGGCATTCTTTCTGATTATATAAGATATGTTTGCGAAATTAACAACTGGTTTGATAGAAGGCAGTTTGGGTTTAGGAAAGGTTATTCCACTGAAGCCGAACTTGTAGGATTACAGCAAGATATAGCAGGTATCCTGGATTCAGGAGGTCAATTCGACTGTATCGCGATTGACTTGTCTAAGGCATTTGATAGGGTAGATCATGGGAGACTAGTGGCAAAAATGAGTGCAATTGGACTCGATAAAAGAGTGTTAAGAGGGGAATTCGTCAAGGCAGTATTATTCGCCCTTTATGTTTTCTTATAAATATATCAATGATATGTGTAAAGAAGTGAATCAGAGATAAGGCTTTTCGCAGATGATGTTGTTCTGTACAGAGTAATAAATAAGTTACAAGATTGTGAGCAACTGCAAAATGACTTCTATAATGTTGTGAGATAGACAGTAGCCAATGGTATGATTATAAACGGGGATAAAATTCAGATTGTGAGTTTCACAAAACGGAAAAGTCCTCTGAGTTTTAATTACTGCGTTGATGGGGGTGAAAGTTCCCTTTGGGGATCACTGTAAGTACTTAGGTGTTAATATAAGGAAAGATCCTCATTGGGGTAATCACATAAATATAATTGTAAATAAAGGGTACAGATCTCTGCATATGGTTATGAGGGTATATACGGGTTGTAGTAAGCATGTAAAGGAGAGAGCATATTTGTCTCTGGTAAGACCCCAACTAGAGGATGGTTCCAGTGTATGGGACCCTCACCAGGATTACTTCATTCAGGAACTGGGAAAAATCCAAAGAAAAGCAGCTCGATTTGTTCTGGGCGATTTCCGACAAAAGAATAGCGTTACAAAAATGTTGCAAAGTTTGGGCTGGGAAGACTTGGGAGAAAGGAGACGAGCTGCTCGACTAAGTGGAATGTTCCGAGCTGTCAGTGGAGAGATGGCATGGGAGGACATCAGTAGACGAATAAGTTTGAGTGGTATCTTTAAAAGTAGGGAAGATCACAATATGAAGATAAAGTTGGAATTCAAGAGGACAAATTGTGGCAAATATTCGTTTATAGGAAGGGGAGTTAGGGATTGGAATAACTTACCAAGGGAGATGTTCAATAAATTTCGAATTTCTTTGCGATCATTTAAGAAAAGGCTAGGAAAACAACAGATAGGGAATCTGCCACCTGGGCGACTGCCCTAATTGCAGATCAGTAATTGATTGATTGACTGATTGATTGATTGATTGATTGATTGATTGATTGATTGATTGATTGATTGATTGATTGATTGATTGATTGATTGATTGATTGATTGATTGATTGATTGATTGATTGATTGATTGATTGATTGATTGATTGATTGATTGATTGATTGATTGATTGATTGATTGATTGATTGATTGATTGAACTAATGTGAACACGGTTCCGGTTTGTGTCGTTCTTGATTACAGTTTTCCTGCTGGGTACCGTTTTTAATTGAAATTCATTTTGGAGGCATGTTTACAATATTAGCGTTTCTGTTGACAGTGTGATGTGCTGTTCGTAAATAAAGCGGTGTATGTGTTAACACGAACACAAATATCCAGTCCACTCATGACCAACGACGTAACTAGTGGTCCTTCAGCAACAATCTACCTATTATACATCAAGAAGAAAGAACGATAACATACTTGTCTATTTTACAGAATAGAAGTCCTTGACGGTATTCAGCTAATAATGAAAGTGCTACAATATCATGTTGAATAATAGCCGTCGGTAGTAAATGAACAACACGAATTTATGGTGAGTATAACAGCATGACAGCGGATCGCCCAGACGAGCACAATTAATTTAGTTCAACAGACCTTTGAAACTTCAAATCGAAGAACCATCAACTTAAATTGATTCATACTCATCCTAAATTTTCTATCACGTCTTAATATGTTAATCCACTGTACTTCCGGAGTAAACTAACTCATTCTTGTGCTATCCGTGCAGCAGAACAAAGTCTTTTCTATTTCAGTACACTGAAGTGTACTGAAGTCTGCAATATATCATGACTGTCTAGAAGATAATATTGTGCAAAGAACAAAAGAAGAAAATAATTTAAATCGTTAATAAATTAGAAGTGATTCTAAAATTTATGAAGTGAAAACTACGGTAGGCCATTAGCTCCGTGATGTTTGGCAGCAATTTCTAATCAGGACGGTAGTCAATTATACAATTCAGAAACAGCCTTATTTTAAGTGTTTTATTTTTCTTCTGTCTTCGACGCCCGAAATTACTACGTGAACAATAATTTAAAATTTGAAATGGAGATGATAATGTCCTTTTCCAATTTACTTTACGTCGCACCGACACAGTTAGGTTTTATGACGACAATGGGATAGGAAAGGGCTAGGAGCGAGAATGAAGCGAACCGGATTCCAAAAATAACAATGTAATTGGTTTCTTATACACCACGGTTTTCGGAGACCCCGACGTTTCGGAATTATGTCCCACGGGAGTTCTTTAACGTGCCAGTAAATCTACCGACATTTCTGATAACTTTCAAATAATACCCCACTGAGCAGGGTACCCCGCGATCTTGCTATGTGTAGACTTGAACACTCTGCAGTCGATATGCAGAGCGAGTTAATATACAATATCAAGATGTCCCTTGTTGTTGTTTGATTCATAAATGGTTTTGTGCAACTCTCCATGCCACCCTATCCTGTGCTAAGCTACGTAACTACTACATCATCCATCTGCTCTAATCTGCTTGTCTTAATCATACCTTGGTCTACCCATACCGTTCTTACCGCCTACACTTCCCTCAAAAACCAACTAACAAGTCCTGGGTGTCTATCTCTTTTCGTCAAATTTAGCCAAATCGATCTCCTCTCACCAATTCGATTCAGTATCTCTTCAGTCGTGACTCGATCTTCAGCATTCTTCTGAAACACAACATTTCAAAAGCTTCTATTCTATTTCTTTCAGAGCTGGTTATCGTCCATGTTTCACTTCCATACAATGCCACGCCCTAATTCTAATTCCTATATCAATGTTCGACATAAGGAAACTTTTTATCTTAAGACAACCTGCCTTGCTTTTGCTAGTCTTCATTTGATGTCCCTCTTACTTCTGCCATCTTTAGTTTATTCTACTAATCAAGTAACAAAATTCATCGACTTCCTTTAAGAGTTCATTTCCTAATCTAATATTTACTGCATCACCTGACTTTGTTCGACTGAGCTCCATTACTTTTGTTTTGAACTTACCGGGTGAATTGGCCGTGCGGTTAGGAGCGCGCAGCTGTGAGCTTGCATCCGGGCGATAGCGGGTTCGACCCCGCTGTCGGCAGTCCTGAAGATGGTTTTCAGTGGTTTCACATTTTCACACCAGAAAAATGCTGGGGCGGTTCCTTAATTAAGGCCGCGGCCGCTTCCTTCCCATTCCTAGGCCTTTCCTTTTCCATCGTCGCCATAAGACCTAACTGTGTCGGTGCGACGTAAAACAAATAGCAAAAAGAAGGTATAAAATTTATTTTGTTCTTGTACTCCTGCCCCGAGACTCTGTCCACACCTTCAGCAAATACTACAGATCTTGTGCAGCCTCAGATAAAATAACATCATCGGAAAATCTCAGGGTTTTGATTTCCTTAAGCTGTTGTTACTTGTCCTGAAACTTTTCAGTTTTTTTAATAAAGTGATATATTATTCACATCTTGGCTATCTTATTAGCTCTGTGTATCGTATCGTATCGTAATCTGTTTACACTCCAGGGTCGGTTTTCCCCCGGACTCAGCGAGGGATCCCACCTCTATCGCCTCAAGGTCAGTGTCTTGGAGCTTCAGACTCTGGGTCGGGGATACAACTGGGGAGGATGACTAGTACCTCGCCCAGGCGGCCTCACCTGCTATGGTGAACAGGGGCCCTGTGGGGGGGGGATGGGAAGATTGGAAGGGGTACACAAGGAAGTGGGAAGAAAGCGGCCGTGGCCTTAAGTTAGGTACCATCCCGGCATTTGCCTGGAGGAGAAGTGAGAAACCACGGAAAACCACTTCCATGATGGCTGAGGTGGGAATCGAACCCACCTCTACTCAGTTGACCTCCCGAGGCTGAGTGGATTCCGTTCCAGCCCTCGTACCACTTTTCAAATTTCGTGGCTGAACCGGGAATCGAACCCGGACTTCCGGGGGGTGGCAGCTAATCACACTAACCACTACACCACAGAGGCGGAAATTTGCTCCGTGAATTGTATAAATCACGGTGTACCAGAATACTCCAGGTACACGGAGCACAGTTTGAGTGCCACACAGCCTGCGATTCTTCTCCACGGGACACGCATTGTCAGCGCATCGCTCTTGTCTGCGAGAAGAATGATAACCAAACATAGTCTTGGCAGGCGAAGCTCCCGGCATATTTTTAGCCTGTCCTACCCCTGTCGGCTATAAAACACAACAGCTCTTGTATTTGGTAATCATATTTTTATGTAACAACGGGTTTAAAAAATAATCTAAACAAGCCACAGTGGGAGAATGGATTGTAATGTCTCCCCCAGGTGATGGGTGGCGTAAATCTTTTGTTAGTTTTATGTGTGATTGATCTACGGTCGAGGACAGACGGACCTTTCGAAGTTGACATCCCGGCTTTCCATAATGAGGAATTGACTGATCATATTTCTACTTCCAAATCGAAGTGATATTTCAGGTACTTACGAACAGCAAGAAAATTGCAGTTTGGTTTCCTTTGTTGTAGTGTTGTCGGGTCTACTGATTTTGCAGTAGTCTCCCTTTTTTTTTTTTTTTTCAGTTTGCTTTGTGTCGCACCAACACAGACAGGTCTTATGACGATGATGAAATAGGAAAGGGCTAGGCGTGGCAAGGAAGCGGCAGTGGCCTTAATTGAGGTACAGCCCCAGCATTTGCCTGGTGTGAAAATGGGAAACCACGGAGAACTCTCTCCAGGCCTGCCGACGGTGGGGTTCGAACCCACTCTCTCCCGAATGCAAGTTCACAACTGCGCGACCTTAACGGCATGGCCAACTCTTCGGTATGTTTCCTTTTTTTAACCATCAGCTGATCTACTCTTGATAACCAAAAAAGGGGAGATTTTTGTGCTCTCATAGCATATCGTTGCTGCACGAGTAATACTGACAATGCACTTGCTGCCTCATTACTTTCCTTAAAACTGGTCACACCTCCTAGCCACATATGGATATGCAGTCCATCAGAGCAATTTTCGTCGTGTTCATTTTTCTTTGCTATCACCATCATGATCATAATAATCATCGGCGTTGCCACAGAGAGTTCGAAACTCTTTCACATGTCCTGGGAGCCTGTCCACATGGTGATTTACTACGCATCTCACGCCACATTGTAGCCAGATCAATGATAGGCCTAGCTAATGCTTTGGGAGGACGCGGTTAAATGTCTATGAAGAAGTTCACGGTCTCTCCAACAGAGGAAGCATTGGCATTATTGCTTTTTAGCCATCCTATTCTGAAGGTTTCATCACTGATCCAACAATCAGATTTGAGACCAACGAAAACCAGTCAGAAGATTTCAATGCGGAAGAAAGAAACAATTTATGAAGAAACGGTAGACTTCTGTAAGCAAAAGTACAAGCTCTCATCCATCTCTGTAATCGGTTTGATGTTAGGTGCTCGAGGAACCGTTCCTATTTTTTTTTTTTTGCCGACTTTTGTAATACCTTAGGGCTGAATAGATATTTCATCTATAACATCGCCATACTATTCTCAATAATTCCATCATGATCTTCTAGAACCAAGCTTGCGAACCTCAGATAAATATTTGACATGCCTCACCCTTCTGCCTACTCTTAACTGCATACTACCTCGAGTGTCTATTATTGTTGTTCACCTACGCTTTGTCCTTGGGCAATAATAATAATAATAATAATAATAATAATAATAATACCGGGCGAGTTGGCGGTGCTGTGAGCTTGCATCCGGGAGATAGTGGGTTCGAACCCCACTCTCGCCATCCCTGAAGATGGTTTTCCGTGGTTTCCCATTTTCACACCAGGCAAATGCCTGGGCTGTACCTTAATTAAGGCAACGGCCGCTTCTTTCTCAGTCCCAGGCCTTTCCTGTCCCATCGTCGCCGTACGACCTATCTGTGTCGGTGCGACATAAAGGCAATTGTAAATAATAATAATAATAATAATAATAATAATAATAATAATAATAATAATAATAATAATAATAATATAATAATAATAATAATAATAATAATAATAATAATAATAATAATAATAATAATAATAACAGAAATTCGTCGAATAAGGAATGTAAAGAAATTAAAATATTTGGGTGAAACAATTCAAAAAATTGGTTTGGAAAAATCCGCTGTAGAAGAAGCATACATACACACATACATCATCATTCATCATTATAGACCATTATGCCTTTCAGCGTTCAGTCTGCAAGCCTCTGAATTTACTGAATGTCGCCGCAATCCCCTATTTGCAACTAGTGCTGTGACCTCATTTAGTTCTATACCTCTTATCTTTAAATCGTTAGAAACTGAGTCTAACTATCGCCGACTTGGTCTCCTTCTACTTCTTTTACCCTCCATAACAGAGCCCATCATTCTCCTAGCTAACCTATCCTCCACCATTCACATCATATGACCACCACCGAAGCCCGTTTTTGCGTACAACTTCATCCATCGAGTTCATTCCTAACTTAGCCTTTATCTCCTCATTCCGAGTACCCTCCTGCCATTGTTACCCACGTGTTTGCATCAGAAATCATTCTCGGTACTTTCATGTCTGTTACTTCTAACTTATGAATAAAATATCCTGAGTCCACCCAGCTTTCGCTCCCGTAAAGCAAAGTTGGTCTGAAAACAGACCGATGTACAGATAGTTTCGTCAGGAAGCCAACTTCCTTTTTACAGAATACTGTTGATGGCAATTGCGAGCTCATAAGGACACACAAAGAAAGAGCATACGCTATAACTAGGAATGTCTACAACAAAAAGTGTTTATCTAAAAATCTCAAAATACAACACTACAACACAGTAGTCAAGCCGGAATGCGTATACGCGAGTGAATGTCTAGTACTGAATTTCAAGTTCCATAAATTAGGAGTACTGGAAAGAAAAATTATACGGAAAATATTCGTTCCGATAAGAACTACAGAACTCTGGAAATCAAGTTGAAATATACCGGAACATAAAAAACATAACAGTCACAATGCGGAAGAGGCGATTGATATTTTTTGGACATTTATACAGAAAGAATGAGACAGGTTAACCAAACGGATCTTCAAATATCTTTGGAACTAAGTCAACAAGAACAACCTGGATTCATGAAGTCAAGAAATATTTGGAAGGAAACATCATAAGGGAAGAAGAAGCAACAGAGAGAGAGAGAGTTTAGAAATAAAGTGTTAAAAATGGAAGGATATCAAGGTCGGGAGGGAAAGGAGACCCAGCAGGAGCAGATGAAGGAGTATTGGGGGAATAAGAAGGAACAACAAAGGATGAAGAATTGAAATTGTCTGGTGGTTCCTAGAAGACCCAAACCGAGGAAGAAAGAATAATAAATTATTTCTTACAGTATTTTTATTATAATACTATAATGTTCAGTGGCTATAATATGTTTCATTTGTAGTATATTTCTTTTTGATTCTGCACATGTAAGTATTGTATTTGTGGCCCGTCACGTGGAAAGAGACTTAAGTCCGCAATGAAATTTTACAGCAGAGCTGAAGAAAAACTGTCTGTGGTGCAAAAGTTGCATTATTATGATCAATCAATCAATCAATCAATACTGATCTGCATTTAGGGCAGTCGCCCAGGTGGCAGATTCCCTATCTGTTGCTTTCCTAGCCTTTTCCGAAATGATTTCAAAGAAATTGGAAATTTATTGAACATCTCCCTTGGTAAGTTATTCCAATCCCTAACTCCCCTTCCTATAAATGAATATTTGCCCCAGTTTGTCCTCTTGAATTCCAACTTTATCTTCATATTGTGATCTTTCCTACTTTTATAGACGCCATTCAAACCTATTCGTCTACTAATGTCATTCCACGCCATCTCTCTCCGCTGACAGCTCGGAACATACCACTTAGTCGAGCAGCTCTTCTTCTTTCTCTCAATTCTTCCCAACCCAAACATTGCAACATTTTTGTAACGCTACTCTTTTGTCGGAAATCACCCAGAACAAATCGAGCTGCTTTTCTTTGGATTTTTTCCAGTTCTTGAATCAGGTAATCCTGGTGAGGGTCCCATACACTGGAACCATACTCTAGTTGGGGTCTTACCAGAGACTTATATGCACTCTCCTTTCCATCCTTTTGACTTCTTGCGCTACCTATGGGTCTTCTTAACAAACTAAGTTACACAGCAGTTCGAGTCTTCACCATTCTATGCTGTGAAAACTTTCTTCAATTGGCAAGAAAATTAGTGAAAGCTGTAATTGTGTTTTTCTCAAAATGCAGTTTTCTTAATGTCAACAGTCAGCAATCAATTATCTTCTGAAGTATTGCTCCTAGAAGCAAGAATTATTTTTGTATCAGTATCTTATGCCAATGGTATAACCAAAAAACATCTCAAGAAAGGAGAAATATGACTTCATATCCTTTTCCGTTAAATGGGTCACATTTTCTGGTTAGATAGAAGAAATGGCCTAATGGACTTAATAATGCCAGACAAAATATATCTCTATTCTCAAAGTAGAAAATTAAAAAAATATATACGAATGGTATTTGTTACATAACGCTCGCAGTGTGTGTGGCAGTAGCAGCAGAAACAAGTAGCTTTCTACAGGTCCTTATATTAGGTTTATGGACACCACTACTTCCATCAATATTCTAAAGATTGATGTTGATAGGCGTATGGCCTCCGGAGAGTGGCCTGGTGCGGGTCTTTTTCTCGTAGACAGCATATTAGGCGACCTGCATGTCTGTGAAGGTGAGGCCCCTACCTAGGATGATTTCTAATGCTGGATACGCCGCACACACACCCAGCCCCCAAGCCACTGGAACTAACCAATTAAGGTTAAAATCCCCGACCCGGCCGGGAATCGAACCCTGGACTCTCTGAACCGAAGGCCAGTACGCTGACCATTGAGCCAACGAGTCATATTCTTAACAGTAAATATCAATCATATTCATGCAATAATGAAACCTCCGTGGTTCAGGCGGCAGCGCGCCGGCCTCAGACCTCTGGATACCGTGGTTCAAATCCCGGCCACAATAGATTTGTGCTGGACAAAGCAGAGGCGGGACAAGTTTTTCTCGCGATACTCCGGATTTTCCTGTTATCTTTCATTCCAGCAACACTCTCCAATAACATTTCATTAATGATTGCCCCAGAGGATTGTGAGAGGCTTCAACAGCCGGCACAATTCCTATCCTCGCCGCTAGATGGGGGCTTTATTCATTCCATTCACTGTATTCCATTTCTGACCCGATCGAATGATTGGAAACAGGCTGCGGAATTTCATTCATGCAATGTGATCTGAAAAATGGAGGTGTTTAATGCGAGCCTAAAGTCGCTTTGGTTATGTGTTAATTATTTATTGGAATTTGTAACTTTTGGTCACTTAGCCAAAAACCCTTAGTTATTAAGGGAAATATTCATTATTTTTTATCTGTTAATGTTAATGCCGGCAATAGATAATTTCCCTTAAAACTAACGGTTTTTGGCTAAGTGATAAAAATTTACAAATTCGGTGCCGGGAGATTGGTGGATGCAGAGTGGGTTTCGGCGCACAAGTGGCCACGGCTGGTCCGTCTTACTAAAGACCAAATGTCTTATAGATAAATGCAGGACCCTCCAACCTACAGCGTGACCACCGGAAACAGCTCGTAAATAAATTAAGCTTCTCAAATATAGGTAGGTTATTGTATACAATAATGAATGAGACCTTTGATTGAAACAAGATGGGAGTTCCTCCCCGCCATGCGGGTCTCCCTGACGTATAGGGGTGCAACTAGCACTTCATGTGTAGGAAGGCAACCTTATCGCAGACCCGCGGGGCCCCCTGCTGTTCAGACAAGGGTGAAAGAGGGCTTATAAATGTCACAGAACTCAACAAAGACAAGAATATGCCCCTACACTACCAGTTCTTTACATTAGCGCGTGATATACCTTGGCTTCAGAGCTGACGCGTTAGAATAAAAACTGTCAAGCAAATTTCATCTCTGAATTTCTGTGCTTTTCACAAAGTATTCTCCAAGGCGGGACCAGTAAGGTCTAGAGAATTAGTAATAATATCAAACGTGTATTATTTCTTTATTCCTCTTAATAAATAAAAAATCAAACCATTCTCACAACGACACACAGTTCTCTGATATTTTGCATGCTGTGCACCAAATAGCTCATCCTAGAAGGTCTGTACACGAGGTTTCATTTACCTTCTTCTTCTTCTACTACTACTACTACTACTACTAACATGACCGAGCTCGATAGCTGCAGTCGCGTAAGTGCGGCCAGTATCCAGTATACATTCGGTGGCCTCTCAAGAACGTAGTGTACGGTTTGAAGTCACGCACAACTACGGCATGAGATTGTAACTGCTAGTTCAACAACCCCCTTGACACCGTGCAAGTGGCTGTGTGGTAGCTCTCAGCTTGCATTCGCGAGATAGTGGGTTCGAACCCCACTATCGGCAGCCCTGAAGATTGTTTCCCACGTTCACGCCAGGCAAATGCTGGGGCTGTACCTTAATTAAGGTCAAGATCGCTTCCTTACCACTGAGCTCGATAGCTGCAGTCGCTTAAGTGCTGACAGTATCCAGTATTCGGGAGATACTAGGTTCGAACCCCACTGTCGGCAGCCCTGAAGATGGTTTTCCGTATCTTCCCACTTTCACGCCAGGCAAATGTTGGGGCTGTACCTTAATTAAGGTCACGATCGCTTCCTTCGCACAGCTAGTCCTTTCCTATCACATCGTCGCCTTGAGACGTATCTGTATCGGTGCGATGTAAAGCAAAATTGTAAAAAATTCCCTTTGGCTACTCTGGAAGATGTCACGTAGCGAGGATGTATTACACATCGTACTCAGAAATATCTGGAGGCTGAAAATTCGCAGTTTGAGCACGTTTTGTAATTGCACTAATAACTGTGTATGTACTGTAACTTCACTTTAGAGTGTTGTAATACTCACGATAATTCATATGTTGTTCTGTATTAAAATGTGTATACATTTTTTTTACAACAGAGAATGAAAACACCCAGGTTTACCGAGGGAATTGGTTGAATGGTTCGGATCCCGTAGCTATGAGCTTAATATTCGAACCTCCCTATCGGCAGCTCAGAAGATGGTTTCCCATGGTTTCCAATTTTCGCACCAGGCAAATACTGGGGCTGTATCTTAATTAAATACTAATCTTTACCCATCCCTTCGTCGCCAGAAACCTCACACGCGGTAGAGCGACGTTAAGCTATTGCCAAAATATGTATAAACATCAATTTTGTCGTTATGTCCTACTTGATATTACCATGCAAATCATATTTTTTAGAGTTAGAGAATATACAAAGTTTGTGGAATCTTGTCAATTTGCTGCTGTACTCAATGAAAAGCAAAGGCATCTCCGTACAGGCCATGAAAGCCCTTGGAGGGGTGGAAGGTAACGGCTTGCACTATTCAGTACCCGCGTAATTGGTGGGATAGAGTGCTTAGCGCCGCCTCTGTGGTGTAGTGGTTAGTGTGATTAGCTGCCACCCCCGGAAGCCCGGGTTCGATTCCCGGCTCTGCCACCAAATTTGAAAAAATAAAGTGGTACGAGGGCTCGAACGGGGTCCACTCAGTCTCGGGAGGTCAACTGAGTAGAGGTGGGTTCGAGTCTCTCCTCAGCCATCCTGGAAGTGGTTTTACGTGGTTTCCCACTTCTCTTCCAGGCAAATGCCGGAATGGTACCTAACTTAAGGCCACGGCCGCTTCCTTCCCTCGTCCTTGTCTGTCTGTCTGTCTGTTAGGTCATCAGCCCAGAGGCTGGTTGGATCCTCAGATAGCACCACCAAAGGTTATGCGGTTATAAGGAAACCCCAAAAACCAATGGCAGCACCAAAATGAGGCGTACTAAGCAAGATGAGGAGTGAGATAGTTTGCCATTGCTTTCCTCACTGGGTCAGAAAGTACTATTGCAGCACGACTGACCCTATGAGCAGCACCTTTCATAACACTCAAATGCACTAGTCATGCTCTGAATGCCATTACTCAGCACTACCCATACCCCAGCAACTTCCATATTGTCACAGCCATGGATGTTGACTGGGACTTCGGTGGAAGCTACACTTTACTCTGGCCTGTGCCAAGAGATGGATGCAAAAGTACTGTATCCATCAAGAAATTACAGCAGGCATACGTCCTTGTCTATCCCGTCCAATCTTCCCATACCCCCGCAAGGCCCCTGTTCAGCACAGCAGGTGAGGCCGCCTGGGCGAGGTACTGGTCGTCCTCCCAATTGTATCCCGCGACCCAGAGTCTGAAGCTCTAGGACACTGCCCTAGAGGCGGTAGAGGTGGGATCCCTCGCTGAGTCCGAGGGAAAAACTGACCCTGGAGGGTAAACAGATAAAGAGGAAGAAGAGTGTTTAGCTCTACACCCGTCCACCTTTGCCCCCAGAAATGAACCTAGTACTCATTTTTGGTGTCGTCTCAGTAGACTTCAGGACCATGTGCAGCTCCGGAAATGGAAATCACGTATCTTAAAATTTTCAACTTTCTGACGGGGAATCGAACCTACGTCCTTCCGGTAGAACCGATCACACTTTTAACGCCAAGGCCAGGCAGCCCCTGATTCACTGAATATTTACAGTAATTTATCTTACAAAATTTTTACTGCTTGTGTGAGTGTTATTTTTACGTTTGTGACAGTCTTGGTTGTTTGCCATGAAAGAAGTTCAAAAATCATTCTTTGTGTACTTTCATCTTATAATCCTAGTAAATACAGTAGACTGATGTCTTGTTGTTACAGGTGAGTGTCCGTGCTGCTCTGTGACAGCCTGTTGTTAACCAGTGACAGTAGAGAACACGTAAGTAGCCCACATATCATATGTATTTAAGTTCCTTCCTTGGGTCAGTGGAAACTGTCGGCCTCTGAATTCCAGAACTAGGGGTTCAAACCCAGAAAAGAGATTTCGATCTTTGAAGGCGGAATGAAAGTTCATTCAGCGCTACATATCGTACTATTTCGGCATGTATGGTTCTCACAGTTTTTTTTTTTTTTTTTTTTTTTTTTTTTTGCAACTTGCTTTACGTCGCACCGACACAGATAGGTCTTATGGCGACAATGGGACGGGAACGGGCTAGGAGTGGGAAGGAAGCGGCCGTGGCCTTAATTAATGTACAGCCCCAGCATTTGCCAGGTGTGAAAATGGGAAACCACGGAAAACTATCTTCAGGGCTGCCGACAGTGGGGTTCGAACCTACTATCTCCCGAATACTGGATACTGGCCGCACTTAAGCGACTGCAGCTATCGAGCTCGGTCACAGTTTCTTGGGTAAAGAGCGGCGACTCAAACGTTACGCAGTACCACCCCCGATAGTAACCAAATTTATGACTGTCTACAGTCACCTCTGTTGTGACCAATAGCAGATGGCCCTTGACCAATAGCATGCTTGATTTGTCAGTGACAGCCCACTAGAATACTTCAAAAGTGTACCGGTCCTGGAGCCGGCTCGCTTATCAGATCTCCAGTGTTGCACAGCTGCATGGAGTTCTGTCCAATCTCGCTGCTCGCTCTCGGTGGCTATGTAGTTAAAACGGAGAGTTGACAACGCCGTGTCTCGAGTTACGGAAATCGTGACACTCCGCGGACAAGGAATAATAAGCAGCCGACCAGTTAGCCTTCAAAAGCGTGCCGTTCGTTAACGAGGAAATTGCAAGAACTATAAAGAATCTGAGGTGGCACGCTTGGTGTTTATCAGAAATTCAAACAGAGAGAACAAGAAAAAGGTATGAAAACATGGGTCCAGAATGCGTACTTGTAGAGTTATCTGACCTTTGTTTGGCCATCACACTCTCTTGACTTGAACTCCTAGACTTTTACCTCTGGGAACACTAAAAGTCTGGCATATAATCGAAAGTTGTTGATGACGAACCAACTCACCTTGCATATTACATTGTGGCAGACTGGAAGAGAATACAATGCGAAGAAGAGACAAGAGGTGGCCACTTTGAAGATTTCATCTGATTCGTGAACAGTGGAACCAGCTGGCGTTATGAACTTATTCAATGTACTGTTGCAGCAGTGTTGACTGACTTGATGGTTTCATCACATATCTTAAGCCTTTTGGTGTCTGCAAATTTAATTTCTTGACAACTTACACGTTTGCTTTCCAAGTGTTCAGTTTCAATTTTGATTCTTGCAGTGTTGATGTCAAAGCTCGCAGCATTTTAATTAATTCCCTTTCCGAATCTGCAATTAACACAATGTCACCGTCAAATCTTATACAGTGGATTTCTTGCCCCTTAATTTTAATTCTTAGTCTTTTGCTTAAATTTTGATGTGACCTCCTCCAATAAGAACTAATATGGAAATAGTGCGCACCCTTGTAAAATTGTATATACTGTAGTCTATGACAAATTTGAAGAAATAATCTTTCTAATGTGAAACCTTTTTTAAAAAAAATTGCTTTACGTCGCACATATGTCTTATGGTGACGATGTGATAGGAAAGGGCTAGGAGTGGAAAGGAAGCGGCTGTGGACTTAATTGAGCATTTGCCTGGTTTAGAAATGGAAATCACGGAAAACCATCTTCAGGGCTGCCGACAGTGGGGTTCGAACCGACTATCTCCCGGACACAAGCTCACGGGTGCGCGCCCCTAACCACACGGTTAACTCTCCCGGTAAATCTAATGGTCAAATAAGTATTGAAATGTGTTCAATGGTCCCAGGAATTAGACTCTACAAACAGACTTCCAAACTTTCTATCTATACACGGTGAATCCGTGATGATATCACAAACTTTCAGGAAAGAAGGAAGAAGGCAAATGGATCAATTTGGGATGTCTGTCTGTCTGTTAGGTCATCAGCCCAGAGGCTGGTTGGATCCTCAATTAGCACTACCAAAGGTTATGCGGTTATAAGGAAACCCCAAAAACCAATGGCAGCACCAAAATGAGGCATACTAGGCAAGATGAGGAGTGAGGTAGTTTGCCATTGCTTTCCTCACTAGGTCAGAAAGTACTACTGCAGCACGACTGACCCTATGAGCAGCACCTTTCATAACACTCAGATGCACTACTGTAGTCATGTTCTGAGGGTCATTACTCAGCACGACCCATACCCCAGCAACTTCCATATTGTCACAGCCATGGATGAGACTGGGACTTCGGTGGAAGCTACACTTTACTCTGGCCTGTGCCAAGAGATGGATGCAAAAGTACTGTAAAGGATCCATATTCCGGAAACGATCGAGTCAAAAGTTAAGCAAAATTCTACCCATTTACGTCCGTTTACCTGCACTAGTTTCACAAGCTGCACCATTTACAACGAATGTTCGAAATGGCGTCCCCCTGCGTCAAAGCAGGCATGGCATCTCCGCACAAAGTTCTGTCGTACGGATGGCCTACTAATCCCCAGTTAACGGGTTCAAACCCGACTGACGTGGGGGGAGTCTATTAAGGGTGTTTAAAGGTGACAACCTCATGTCGTTGGCTTACGGCACGTCAAGCAACTACTGCGGGACGAAATTCTGACGCCCTGACGTCTGTTAAGAACGGACAGACGTTAAACAACTTGGATTATTAATAACTTTTGACTCTAATGTTTCCGGACTACGGATCCTTACCTCAAATTGATCCATTTGCAGTCGTCCATGATCCCTGAAAGTATTAGTATACATCAGTTTCTGATACGAAATACTGTACACCTAGACTTTTCACATACAAGATACGTAGTAACGTCTGATATAAAATATAACCTTAGTGTGAATACCGCAAGAAATGAAATATGTTCATTTTTAAGGTTCAAAAGATAGGGAGAAGGAGAGAGAGTCCTTGATCTTGGTGCCCGGGTTGAGCTCATTTGATGTGATGTGGACTAATATTTATTTATGGCGAGAGTTCACCTTGCAGCACACGTGACGGGACTAACCAAGGACGCTCACACACAAGGCTCCACTCAAATATAAATAATAAACAACACAAGCCGAGGATATACGCAAATTGAAGATGATTTATAAAGGTACAAAACCAGATCCATGTCGCTTCCTTTCCCGGGATTTGCTGCTTGATCTTTATGGATGTCTAGAGCGGTCACAGCGGTATTTCTCTCGCGGAGATGCTCCACTTCTCCACTGGATACTTTCAACTATTTCTCGTAATGTATAGAAAATAATGGTTCATTGAATGATGTAGAGAGATACATAATCAGTTATCTATATTTGTGTGAGTGAAAGGGTAATTTATAACTGTTTGCCGAAATTAACTTTGAGTAAATAAATTTAAAAACTACCTGAAAGAGAAAATATATGGTAATGGTAGAATTGTCTGCTTCTGCAGTGTAGTGGTTAGTGTGATTAGCTGCCACCCCCGGAGGCCCGGGTTCGATTCCCAGCTCTGCCACGAAATTTGAAAAGTGGTACGAGGGCTGGAACGGGGTCCACTCAGCCTCGGGAGGTCAACTGAGTAGAGGTGGGTTCGATTCCCACGTCAGCCATCTTGGAAGTGGTTTTCCGTGGTTTCCCACTTCTCCTCCAGGCAAATGCCGGCATGGTACCTCACTTAAGGCCACGGCCGCTTCCTTCCCTCTTCCTTGTCTATCCCTTCCAATCTTCCCAGCCCCCGCAAGGCCCCTGTTCAACATAGCAGGTGAGGCCGCCTGGGCGAGGCACTGGTCATTCTCCCCAGTTGTATCCCCGACCCAGAGTCTGAAGCTCCAGGACACTGCCCTTGAAGCGGTAGAGGTGGGATCCGTCGCTGAGTCCGAGGGAAAAGCCAACCCTGGAGGGTAAACAGATTAAGAAAGAAAGAATGGTAGAATTACATCTGAAAAAGGAACAACTTAATTAAAACTGAATGACATGTTTCGTTCTTGAAAAAATATCATCTGATTCTATCAGATCACACTCAAATATTTGTTTATTCCTGTTTAAAACTTAGGAACCTGAAATCTGGACCTTTTCTTAATGACGTTCCTCTTTGTCTCTACTCCAGCATTTTGAAAATAACACACATATATATATATATATATATATTTAAATTAGTGTTTATCCATACCACAGTTCCATGTGTCACTTGACCTACCCCATATCTGTTTTCCAGTTTAAATGACTGTAACACCGGGCAAGTTGGCCGTGCAGTTAGGGGCGCTGTGAGCTCGGTTGTATGTGCCTCGAATTTTAGTTTGATAGTAATAAATACGTAGTTATTCACAAATGTCAACCTTTTTATTGTTCCTACTTTGTAATTTCAATACATGACAGACGTTTTACGCAAATACATCTGTCGGATGTAACTAGTAGAGCCTGCCACGCGTTTTAAACGCTTCTATCACCTTCATCATGTATATAATTTAATCTGATACTAAAATGTGCTTGCCATGAGTCACAGAATAATTTACAGCTGATTTACATGCATTTGTAATAAATTTCGAGCTATAGGTTTTTAGTGAAATTTTAAGTTCACTGACGTCCGTACAGACATCCCACTAACTACTTTTACGGTTTTCGGAGACGCCGAGGTGCCGGATTTTGTCCCTCAGGAGTTATTTTACATGTCAGTAAATATACCGACACGAGGCTGACGTATCTGAGCACCTTCAAATAACACCGGACTGAGCCAGGATCGAACCTGTCAAGTCGGGGTCAGAAGGCCAGTACCTCAACCGTCTGAGCCACTCAGCCCGTCCGTCCGTGCAGATGGTTTCTGAAAATTCCAATGAATGTTTTATTATAGTTGTTACAATCTGATTTTGAAGTTGTTTTCCAATTTGTATGTCTCCCTCTACTTTAGAAATCCTTCGACAATCGTTCCTCGGGCTCCAAAGAATAGGACTTTTACGGTGATTCTTTCGGCGTTATACGATCTTTGAAAGAATAGAATTGCTGGTTCATCATCACCATCATCATCATCATCATCATCATCATTTATAATTTTAAACATGATTTTGAGACCCATGGTAGAAGACAAAAGTCACAATTACTGACAGTCACATATGTTAGTCCATCTTCTCCTGGTGTTCGCATCCTCCACAGCAGCGTCTTGCTCCGCCCGGTGCAACATCACCATCACTCGAACCTTCCACGTCGTTCTTGGACGTTCTATTGGTCGTTTTCCAGAAGGCTGAAAACTGAGCACTTGGTTTGGGAGAGATCGCTCTGCCCTCAAAAACGTGCCCTAACCACTGCAGTTCTTAATGATGAAAATATTTCTTAACAGATAAAGTAGGGGTCCCCATACAACGAAAAACGTAAAATTAATCAATCCCCTAAATTGTGCCGAAAGTTGAAGGGCTAAAGGGTACGAAAAGATTTCAAATTGTGATTCTCTATCAAACTAAATAAAAATTCGAAAATCACTTCCGGCCTAAATACAGTTACTGAAAAACAACCTAAAATCGCTTGCTTCTTTACTCGTTTTCTTTTTTATTCAAATCATAGCCAAATTATTTACATAATTCGTTCTGTAATTTGTTCCTTGGTTCAATAACCTTAGGAGTTTTTTGATTTTTTCAAAAATGTGCACACCGAATGTAGTTAAGGTCTTATGTGAAACTCTGCATTGACTCACATTAGTTCTCGTAGTGGTGCTTAAGTGAAATTCTGCATTGACTCATATTAGCGCTCGTACTGGTGCTTAACTGAAACAATGCAATTACTCACATTAGCGCTCTTAGTGGTGCTTAAGTGAAACAATGCAATCACTCACATTAGCGCTCGTAGTGGTGCTTAAGTGAAAAAATGCAACGACTCACATTAGCGCTCGTAGTGGTGCTTAAGTGAAACAATGCATTGACTCACATTAGCGTTCGTAGTGGTGCTTAAGTGAAACAATGCATTGACTCACATTAGCGGTCATAGTGGTGGTTAAGTGAAACAATGCATTGACTCACATTAGCGTTCGTAGTGGTGCTTAAGTGAAACAATGCAATGACTCACATTAGCGCTCGTAGTGGTGCTTAAGTGAAACAATGCAATGACTCACATTAGCGGTCATAGTGGTGGTTAAGTGAAACAATGCATTGACTCACATTAGCGGTCATAGTGGTGGTTAAGTGAAACAATGCATTGACTCACATTAGCGCTCGCAGTGGTAGAAAAAGCAAACTGCACAACCGGATAACGATGATTAAGAATAAGATTGTGATTTTTAGGAATGCATAAAGAATATATTCTCATACTTTATTATATTTTCTTTACCTAAAATTAGTTGCTCATATCCCTAGGATGTTTTCAACATAGAGTTGCTTGCCTTAAGTTTTTATTTCCTGTCGTGAAATGCCGCCTGTTGCCGTTTCTTGATGGATGCAGTATTTTTGTATCCGTCTCTTGGCACAGGCCAGAGCAAAGTGTAGCTTCCATCGAAGTCCCAGTCTCATCCATGGCTGTGACTATATGGCAGCTGCTGGGGTATGGATGATGCTGAGTAATGACAATGACATTTGGAGCACAATTAGTGTCAGAGTGTTATAAAATGTGTTGCTCATAGGATCAGTCGTGCTACAGTAGCACCTTCTGGTCCAGTGAGGAAAGCAACGCCAAACTGCCTCACTCCTCATCTTGCCTAGTACGCCTCATTTGGGCTCTTCAATTGGTTTTTGCGGTTTCCCCATAACTGCATAGCTATTTGAGGATCCAACCAGCCTCGGGGCTGATGACCTAAGAGATAGACATCCTGAAATGTATCTATACATTTTCAATTTATTTTCAGTTCATGATAATTAACAATATTTTCTCGTTTAAAAATCAAATATTTTTTGTGGACCACCATTCGCTTTGTGGATACAGTTGTGAACTTCTACCCTATTTAAGTTGGAAAACCCTGTCTTTAACATCCACGGAAATCCAGGATGTCTTCCAAGTATCGACTCCGGAAACTTGGAACCAGGAGACGGACGCAGTACCTCCGATCCATCGAGGCAATTACAAATGGGTGATGAGCTGTTTTATAAAACATGGTTGTGGTCTGGTAGGAATCAATTTCATGGAATTTATATTTTCGCATCCATGAAGAGTCGTATCTCGGTATGAAAGCTTCCGCATAGATTATTGTGTTAGCCATTAGTTTCAGCAATTATTTTTAAGTGAAATGAACCGTAACCTAGCCACGATATGTGCACAATAATGCTAATAAAATTATGCTCTGAACCGTTGGTATCCTGTTGTCAGGCTCTTCAATGAAGGGGAGCGATGGTGAAAAATTATGGACGGGCCGTTCATTTAGCCAGAGCGCGGCGCCGCGCCGGAGGGAACGCAAGTACTACAAAAGGCCAATTACGTACCTCTCAACACCCAACTTCATCTACAACCACCAGGATTTATACTTCTCTAATGAATGAATTAAACAGATGTGAGAAGGATCTGGATTTTATTTTTTAATCCCAGTCAAATATTGCCGGTCAATTTGAATGCAGTCGATAAATTCAAGTGAAGCGATTTCCTGGCCCTCTTTAAATGAACATTATTATTATTATTATTATTATTATTATTATTATTATTATTATTATTATTATTATTATTATTATTATTATTATTATTATTATTTCCGCCTATGTGGTGTAGTGATTATTGTGATTAGCTGCCACCTCTGGAGGCTCGGATTCGATTCCCGGCTCTGCCACGAAATTTAAAAAGTGGTACGAGGGCTTGAACGGAGTCCACTCAGCCTCGGAAGGTCAAATGAGTAGAGGTGGGTTCGATTCCCACCTCAGCCATCCTGGAAATGGTTTTCCGTTGTTTCCCACTTCTCCTCCAGGCAAATGCCGGGATGGCACCTCACTTAAAGCCACAGCCGCTTCCTTCCCTTTTGCTTGCCTGTCCCATGCTTATTATGTACAGCGAGTGGCTGCGTGGTTTGGATCATGTAGGTGTCAGCTTGCATTTCCATTCGGCAGATAGCGGGCTCGAATCCCACTGTCGGCAGCCCTGAAGATGGTTTTCCGTAGTTTCCCAATTTCACAACTCGCGAAGGCTGGGACTGTACCTCAATTAAGGCAATGGTCGCTTCCCTCCCGCAGCTAGCCCTTTCAGTAACATCGTTGTCATAAAACGTATCTGTGCTGGTGCAACGTACTTGTCTCAGCGAGTTATTTATTGCTCCATCTTTATTTATTTCTTAATCTGTTTACCCTCCAGGGTTGGCTTTTCCCTCGGACTTAGCGAGGGATCCCACCTCCACCGCCTGAAGGGCAGTGTCCTGGAGCTTCAGACTCTGGGTCGGGATACAAGAGGGAAGGATGACCAGTACCTCACCAAGGCGGCCTTACCTGCTATGCTGAACAGGGTCCTTGCGTGGGGTGGAAAGATAGGAAGGGATAGACAAGGATGAGAGGAGGAAGCGGCCGTGGCCTTAAGTTAGATACCATCCCGGCATTTGCCTGGAGGAGAAGTGGGAAACCACGAAAAACCACTTCCAGGATGGCTGAGGTGGAAATCGAACCCATTTCTACTCAGTTGACCTCCCGAGGCTGAGTAGCCCCCTTTCCAGCCCTCGTACCACTTTTCAAATTTCGTGGCAGAGCCAGGAATCGAACCCGGGCCTCCGGGGGTGGCAGCTAATCACCCTAACCACTACACCACAGAGGCGGCTTATTGCTCCATCTAGTGATGTAAATATTGTATATTGTCATGGTTTTTATTTCCGTCATGTCTCTTTTGTTTTTCTTTTGTTCCTTCATTATGTTTTTAACACATTTTTAGCTTGTATTATGTCGATTACTTTAACTCCCCTTATTTCATTGAAGATGGCTCAGACGAGTCGTAACATGTTTGAATTTTATTGCTCCGTCTAATGATGGATTTATGTTTTGTATTGAATTAGGAGGATACATTTAAGTTTCCTTTGTAAAATGAAAACCGTCAATACGGAATGATTCTAATATCTTGAAATAAACAACAATAGGTCTGAAATTTTAGTTGGTTATTGTTGATAGGTTTTTGGGGCTTAGTACACAGTAAGCCATCACATTTTAACATGCATATGATTTTGGGCTGGGATATAGACCTATCTGGAATTAGCGTCGTCCATTTGGCGCTAACAGTTTTGCCTGGACATAAAGCCGACACCGTGGTAACCAGTGTCCGTCATCTGTCTACACTAAGTCTTTGTCATCCTATTCCTCACGTTATTACCTTGTACTAAAAACCAAACCCCATGGCACAACAGCCCCTAAGGGCCTTGGCCTACCAGCACATTATGACGTGTCGTGTGGTCAATACGACGAATCCTCTCCGCCGTTATTGTTGGCTCTTTAGACCAAGGCCGCTATCTCACCGTCAGATAGCTCCTCATTTGTAATCATGTAGGCTGCGTGGACCTCGAAACAGTCCTCAGATCCAGGTAAAAATCCCTGACCTGGCCGGGAATCGAACCCGGGTCCTCCGGGTATAAGGCAGGAACGTTACCCCTACACCAAATACCATATACTACTATTAAAATGTGTTATTCCTCCCCTGAAGGGGGAGGCTGGCCTCTGAGACAGTGACGCTGTCTCTCTTGCTAGGAGATTTGTTACGGTGAAGAAGTTGCTCGCAGAGGGTGAGGAAGTAAGCGGCCGTGGCCTATACCAGGAGCCATCCCAGCACTCGACTTAGTGCAGGAGAGTGGAAAACCACGGAAAAACCATTCTCAGGACAGCCGACGGTAGGAACTACCCCTCTCCGTCTCCCGAGTACAAAGGCATAGAGCCACGGTAGAGTCTGGCCACCCCTCATGTGCTCGGTTGGTTGATCGGAGTGCAGAGCTGTCGAACCACGGACCAGCCGTGGCCACTTGTAGACCGAAGCCTACTCTGTAAGCGCCGACCTATTAACTTGTGCCAGAACGTTGCCTTCTATATACAGTAGGTACGAATAGTGCCGGGTTTTAAAGGAGTTTCCAGTGACTGGCGTTTCATCGAGGTCACAGCAAAGTCCTTTACACACAATAACGTCACCAACGGTAGCAGAATTTTTCTCAAGAACAATGCGTATCTTGTGAATATTTCCCCAGGAATCAAACTGCTACTCATTTTTTGTGTAAGTTGAGTGAACCTCAGGGCATGTGTATCGTCTCTCCAGAATTGGGAATCTCGTTTTTTATATTTGTCGACTGCCTGATAGGGAAATCGAATCCACGTCGTTCCGGGTGAACCAAACACCCCTTTAACGCCTTGCCTAGGCAACCCTCTTTTGCACACAGAGTTCCATCCTAAATATAAACGAAGTATGAGGTAGACATTTGAAGTGTACAAACAAAACTTAGATTTTATTTACATTAATATATTAATTTTCTCTCTTGTCCATTTGATGGACCATTCTTAGGACAGCCAGTGGTAGGGACCACCCCTTCTCCGCTTCCCAAGTACAGAGACGTAGAGCTTGTTGAAATTAGAGCACTGATATCCTTCCTTCCCATGTATCTAGAGCAGTTTCTTGATGGCTTTTTGCTAACTTTAGCCTTCGTCGACTTCTTTTGTAGATCGTAATATTGGGCTAGTCAGTGCGTGCGGCCGTGTCTAATTAGTTAGTCACGCAGTAAACTCTCAGAAGAAGGCCACTGAGAATGCTCTGAAAGAAACAACAAACAAATAAAAAAGAAACACCATTTCTACGGTCACCAGCCGCGTCCAATTAGAGTTTATGTAATCCTGACATTCATTCAACTTTGTTTCAATGAGGTGTGCTGTGTGAGCTTGTATATGCGGCGCACTGTACGTGTGTGTCTCGGCTTCTCAGTAATTCCAATCATATATTCGTAACAAGTCTTCCGCTTTAAAATCTGGGTTTCTTCTCCACACCTTTTCATCGCGCCTGGCGGTGAAACAATGGCGCCTAAATAAGCTCCCCTCCCACAAGGCTCAATTGACATGAATACTAAATAACTCAAAACACAAATTTTATCCCTTTATGTGACGCACTTTTCAGTATGTCTTTTTTGTTTATTGTTTTCTCTCTGCCTTGTTAAGGTCTCTCTTGCAGCTTCTTCTATTTCTGTTTCCTTTGTGTGTGAGATTTAGGGCTTTGCTTTTTTGTTTGTGAAATTAGAGAACTGGAAGTGTCGAGAGAAATTCTTCTTCAGGGCTGGATGGAACTCCGTCTGTTCCTGAAGTATTGTGTTAACTGTTGTCATTTTAACTGTGGCTTTAATTCATTTGTTATACAAATCATTATACGTTTCCGTGCCTACTTTCTTTTTCTGATCAAAAAGGTATCCGAACTTCCCTTATTGCACGTAAACTAGAGCCCAGATGACACTACGTCCGTTGCTATTGTTATAAATGGTGAACTGAGGGCTCGATGTTGTTCAGGGTTACGAGATACTCGTAACTTACGTGCAGAATGAGTGGAATAGTTATTGGATACCACATCAATAAGCAATCTGTAAGGACCATTTCTTCTCTTCTCAACTTGCCAAGTCGACTACCGGTGACGTGATTGTGAAAGGAAAACGGTAGGACAAACAAGGATAGCGGATGCAGAGTGGGTCTCGGCCCGCAAGTGACCACGGCTGGTTCGTGGTCCGACAGCACTACAACCGGCCAAGCGAGCAGGGGAGGATTGGCCATGGCTCTACCGTGGCTCCATGTCTCCGTATTCGGGAGACAGAGAGTGGCTGGTCCCCACCGTGGGCTGTCCTGAAAATGGTTTTGTGTGGCTTTCCATTCTCCTGCACTAAGGTGAATGCCAGGACAGTACCTCGTACAGACTAAGAAAGCAAACCCTCCCACCTTCACCGCACATCTTCTCCGATAAAAATCTTCCAGCCTCCCCATTCAGGGGAGGAATGAAAACATTTAGTAGTATTCGATGTTGTTCAGTCCTATGAGATCTGCAGGATAGGTGGACCAAGGATCTTGGAACTGTGAATAGTTAGGCTAATAGCTGCCACATCAGTAAGCAATCAGTCACGGTCCTGTTCTACCTTCTCGTGATGACTACCGGTGACGTGATTGTGAAAGGAAAACGGGAGGACAAAATCATCGTCGAGCTTTGAAGAAGATGGCACGGAAAATTTGCATGGCATCATGTGGTACGATCACCTTCGAATTCCACATTGCCACTACATGTGCATACAGCGTTGTGACTGTGTGCCAGGTGACACGAGGACTGTGGTTCAAGGTTCGGACACCCACCTTTAAACCGCACATTCGGCTAACGAATACTAAGCGCCGCGTTCGGTGGTGTAAAAGAACGCCGTCACTGGCCCGTGGACAATAGGATACGCGTGAATCACGCTATTCCATGTGGCACTCTTAAAACAGGTCCACACGCATCCACTTATGTGCAAATGTCTGCACAGGTTCGATCGTAGCAGACAATTCGTTGTGTGTGGACCTGAAAACTGAGAACTGCGTAGAGATTGGAGAAGAGGTTTTAGTTTTGACACCAAGAGCGTGAGAGTCTGCACCAACCACAGACCAGCCGTCGCACGTGGACGCTCCATTTCAAACATCGCCACAAATCTTGTTCAATGTGCCTAGTTTTTTCTGTATGAACTCTGTCAGATTACCGTGTAACCAGTGGCGGCTGGTGCAGAAAATCAGTTGTGTGCTGTAACCCATCCCCTCTCCCAAAAAGAAAAAATATTTAGAAACATATGCTGTTTTCAATAGCCCCTCCACTTTCTTGTCCATACTGAACAAACACATGAACATCCCCAAAACATATACACATTCCTCATACAAAGCCAATTAAACACTCAATAACACCTGCAATTTTACTCCGGATACTCCGGTTTTCCCTGTCATCTTTCATTCCAGCAACACTCTCCATTAACATTTCATTTCATCTGTCAGTCATTTATCATTGCCCCAGAGGAGTGTGACGGGCTTCGGCAGCCGGCCCATTTCCTATCCTCGCCGCTAGATGGGAGATTCATTCATTCCATTCCTGACCCGGTTAAATGACTGGAAACAGGCTGTGGATTTTCATTTTCAATACCTGCAATGACAAAACCTTCAAGAACTCCGAAACCCTTGGTGTGAGCGCGCAAAAACAGAACTAGGTACTCAATATTATCAAAATCATTTAAATAAAGCCAGCAACGTCGTAATGTAAAATTTATAAACTAGATGAAAGAAACAGAGCGAAACAAATAGTTGTTGAATCCAAAAGGAAGTCATGCGAAGATTTTGGTAACAACCTGGAAAGGCTAGGTCAAGCAGCAGGGAAACCTTTCTGGACAGTAATAAAGAATCTTAGGAAGGGAGGGAAAAAGGAAATGAACATTGTTTTGAGTAATTCAGGTGAACTCATAAGAGGTCCCATGGAATCACTGGAGAGGTGGAGGGAATATTTTGAACATCTTCTCAATGTAAAA
The DNA here is from genome assembly GCF_040414725.1 of Anabrus simplex. NCBI lineage: Eukaryota > Metazoa > Arthropoda > Insecta > Orthoptera > Tettigoniidae > Anabrus > Anabrus simplex. Next base: position 58,159,662 of record NC_090265.1, on the reverse strand, counting down.
GGAAATCATCCTGGTGGTGTTGCAAACAGCCAAGCTCATGGGGAGGAGGAAAATGATGATGGTGAAATTATGCTTGAGGAAGTGGAAAGGATGGTAAATAAACTCCATTGTCATAAGGCAGCAGGAATAGATGAAATTAGAACTGAAATGGTGAAGTATAGTGGGAAGGCAGCGATGAAATGGCTTCATAGAGTAGTAAAAGTAGCATGGAGTGTTGGTAAGGTACCTTCAGATTGGGCAAAAGCAGTAATCGCACCTATCTATAAGCAAGGGAACAGGAAGGATTGCAACAACTATCGAGGTATCTCACTGATTAGTATACCAGGCAAAGTATTCACTGGCATCCTGGAAGGGAGGGTGCGATCAGTCGTTGAGAGGAAACTGGATGAAAACCAGTGTGGTTTCAGACCACAGAGACGCTGTCTGGATCAGATTTTTAGTATGCGCCAGGTAATTGAAAAATGCTACGAGAGGAATAGGCAGTTGTGTTTATGTTTCGTAGATCTAGAGAAAGCATATGACAGGGTACCGAGGGAAAAGATGTTCGCCATACTGAGGGACTATGGAATTAAAGGCAGATTATTAAAAGCAATCGAAGGCATCTATGTTGACAATTGGGCTTCGGTGAGAATTGATGGTAGAATGAGTTCTTGGTTCAGGGTACTTACAGGGGTTAGACAAGGCTGTAATCTTTCATCTTTGCTGTTTGTAGTTTACATGGATCATCTGCTGAAAGGTATAAAATGGCAGGGAGGAATTCAGTTAGGTGGAAATGTAGTAAGCAATCTGGCCTATGCTGACGACTTGGTCTTAATGGCAGATTGTGCCGAAAGCCTACAGTCTAATATCGTGGAACTTGAAAATAGGTGCAATGAGTATGGTATGAAAATTAGCCTCTCGAAGACTAAATTTATGTCAGTAGGTAAGAAATTCAACAGAATTGAATGTCAGATTGGTGATAAAAAGCTAGAACAGGTCGATAATTTCAAGTATTTAGGTTGTGTGTTCTCCCAGGATGTTAATATAGGAAGTGAGATTGAATCAAGGTGTCGTAAAGCTAATGCAGTGAGCTCGCAGTTGCGATCAACAGTATTCTGTAAGAAGGAAGTCAGCTCCCAGACGAAACTATCGTTACATCGGTCTATTTTCAGACCAACTTTGCTTTACGGGAGCGAAAGCTGGGTGGACTCAGGATATCTTATTCATAAGTTAGAAGTAACAGACATGAAAGTAGCAAGAATTATTGCTGGTACAAACAGGTGGGAACAATGGCAGGAGGGTACTCGGAATGAGGAGATAAAGGCTAATTTAGGAATGGACTCGATGGATGAAGCTGTACGCATAAACCGGCTTCGGTGGTGGGGTCATGTGAGGCGAATGGAGGAGGATAGGTTACCTAGGAGAATAATGGACTCTGCTATGGAGGGTAAGAGAAGTAGAGGTAGACCAAGACGACGATGGTTAGACTCGGTTTCTAACGATTTAAAGATAAGAGGTATAGAACTAAGTGAGGCCACAACACTAGTTGCAAATCGAGGATTGTGGCGACGTTTAGTAAATTCACAGAGGCTTGCAGAATGAACGCTGAAAGGCATAACAGTCTATAATGATAATGTATGTATGTATGTATGTATGTATGTATGACATTTTTCAATAAAAGAAAATCACTATATCATGTCCTTCTTTTGACATAAAAAGTACAATTTTTATAGTTCATCAATTTTCAAATGTGGCTGTGGAATAGGCAAGTTGGGAGTATTAAAAGACGTGACAGGAACAGCTGATGGCTTTCTCTACAGTATTTTTTGAGCGATCCCCTCTTAAATACTACTGCTGAGCCAAGAGGGTGGCACCTGCCACGTTCCCATTTCGGTCGAAATTCAAATGTGACCAGTGCTGCCTATCTGCGGTCGAACGAATCGCTGTGAATTATGTCTTGGCTTTTGTTTCCACAGCACATCGGAAAAGTTGGGCACGCATGCGCAAAAGGCAGAGTTCCTGCTTTCTGGCGAAAAGCTTAGAAATTCTCTGTAATCTGCACAGCACCCAGCGTGGAGCGCACGACTAGTTAGTTACCTGGTTGTGAGGGGAGTTGAATGATTTCCTACTCTATGGCTGACATCTTTTTCATTGCACTGTATTTGATTGTAGACAATATTATTCAAGTAATTTATTTTTCAAGTAGATAATGTGCTGCAGCACTTCAGCACATACGGAACGAGCGCCCCTGCGTGAACACTTAAATTTCTTTCGGAGTTCATTGATAAATACAAGAGCTATCCTTACTCGTGGCGTGTTAAATCAGGAGAATATAGTGCCCGAAATAAAAATAATCATGCCTATGACACTTTGATGCTGAATCACAAAGAGTTTGGTCAAGCGGCAAACAGAGAAATGGTCACATGAAATTAATTCTCTCAGCACTAGCTACCGAAAATTGTTGGAAAAATTAAATGTCAATTCGTTCAGACGCTGGAGACGTGGCCATTCATAAGCCGACCTTACGATATTTCGATTTGTTCCTATTTTTAAGTGATAATGAAACTCGGAGAGAGTCTTTAAATACCATGGATGAAGTTTAATTCGGGTTTTCTTGAAAGACAAACTGCAAAAATTGACCAGAGTAAAACTTTTTCCATTATTATTTCCAAAAAACTGAGTGGTAAAATTGGTGCTGAAAACTGTACTATGCGGATAGGTTTGGTTTGCACAGTCTTTTTCGCAATCTGATATGCGCAGACAAGTCGTTTCATTTGGACCGGCCTTTAGGGGTGGTGAACACAGGATGCACGATACAGGACAGCTTGTACTGCACCCACAGCGAAATTTGGTGAAGGTTGACGCAAGTGTAATAGACTAATAACTTGGAAACAACATTCTTAAACCCATGGGTAAATAATGAAAATATTAATTATTATTATTATTATTATTATTATTATTATTATTATTATTATTATTATTATTATTATTATTATTATTATTATTATTATTATTATTATTACTTGTGAGGTATGGCTATGAAGTGTTTAGATCCATATTTTAGTATTATTATTTACGTAGTTATATACGGACGGTCGTGTTATTTGTGAGGTTATGTCATGAAACATCTGCTGTACCGGTATATATATTAATATGAGTAGGGCCTATTTAATGTAAAAACACGTAGTTAATAATACATAACTTATTATTACCTGTAGACAATATATATGATGTATACTCCAATGTGACATTGTGCTACACACTGTAATATCCAGAATAACGTATCTTTGGCACTAGAGTTATAGATAATTCTTTACATTGTAAGTAGGCTACTGGAAACTCTCGACTTTACGAGAAAATGTTGTGTCATATTCTTCTAGAAGCCTGGCCAGGTAACGTATATAAAGAGCAGTCTTGATGGTAGAGAGGAGTTGTTTTTGTGAGCTCGTGTTGTGATTCTGCCGACATGCTACTGTAGCAGTCAAATGTTTCAAGATGACAGTTTTAATCTTCTGATTCGTCGTAGTAGTGTTTTGTTTATGATAGCAGCGTATTAGGTTATGTGCGTATAATGTGTAAATAAGTTGTAAATAAATTAATGTACACAATTTACAGCATTCTGCGTGCGTCTTTGTGAATACATCAAGTGGCGTGACAGTTAGGTGGTTGTTTTTTACGGAAAATATTTTGTGCTTTCGCAATACTACAGAGCACGTTAAAGGCGGAATGATTTAAGCACATTTTGAATAGCTGCGTTTTGTCTACGATAGAAGAGGCAGCTCGGAGATAATCATTGTGTGTTTCTACATAATAATACTCTGTGCCATAAAGTGGAGTCTGTTCAAGAGTGGATTCTGCACAGTAAGGTTTCGGAAATGGTCTGTCCAGCCTAGATCCCCGTCCTATCGAACACCTATGGGTTGAATTCGAAAGGTGACTTTGCTCCAGACCCAACGATCCACATCACTAATAACGCTTACTACAGCGCAGGAGGAATAATGAAATTCCACAGCCTTTTTCCAGTCATTCGACCGGGTCAGAAATGAAATGAATGAAGCCATCTAGAGGCGAGGATAGGAATTGTGCCGGCTACCGAAGCCTGTCGCACTCCTCTTGTACAATGATTAATGACTGACAGATGAAATGAAATGAAATGATATTGGAGTGTTGCTGAAATGAAAGACGTCAGGGAAAACCTGAGTACCCGGAGAAAAACCTCTCCTACCTCCGCTTTGTCCAGCACAAATCACACATGGATTGACCGGGATTTGAACCACGGAGCCGAACGGTGAGAGAGCCGGTGCGCTGCCGACTGAGTCACGGAGGCTTGGAGGAATAATGGTCTGCATTTCTCGTAGAGCCGTTCCGACACCTAGTAGAAGTAGACAAGTCTTCCTCGCAGGAATCGACCTGTAAAACAGCTGAAGGGTGAGCTCTCCACCCCTTGTTGATATTCACGACTGGGAAGTATATCCGAATAACACATAGATGACACTTTCAAGTAGGTGCCCGGGTACTTTTGATCAGATAGTGTATTTTTAATTTTCACAAGGGAAACTTCAGTGACAACACATCGAAACTTACCTGAATTATTTTTAGAATGGATATCGATCTATAATAAATTAAAAGGAGGGGATGTTCCGCCTGTTAAATACAAGAATTAAAGTTCAATTATGTTTTATATTTAAAATATTAGTACTAGTTTCGACCCTTTAATTAGGTCATCCTCAGCTAGATACATAAATTCTTAAATACTAAAAATAACACGTTGATGTAAAAATTGTTAAATATTAAAAAATATCGCAGTTGTTGTGCATAAAATGTTCACTATGGTTGTTAAAAGATATTGTGTGCACCAACTGTGGTGAACTGTTCATCATAAATAGTATGAATATTTGTGCTTAAACTTTATGAGGCGATCAAAAAGTTTCCGTTCGACGGCCGCACAGTCCTGAATCGGGATACCAATCAGGCAAAATCGCCGTGAGCATTGAAGCACTTGTCCCACGGATGCACCCTGTGGTGAAGATCCTCGTGTGGTAAAACACCGCGTCCTGCTGCGTGAAGAAGTCCGTAATCACATGCTGCACATCCTCGTCCCAGGGAAGCGTCGACCGTTCAAGGCCTTTTTGAGGGGAGCGAAGACGTGATATTGGCATAGGGAGAGATCAGGACTATAGGGTGGGTGCTGGAGTGTTGTTTGTTGTCCGTAATGAATGAGGCTGGCTTGCCAGGTCGACCAGCGTCTTGTATCGAAACGTGACGCGCACGGAACTTTGTGCACAATTCCACAACGGTGGTTTTCGACAGACATGCTACCCTGTACACAGTCTTTATCCCCGATGGATGTCCACCGTTGTTTTTCCTTCGGCAGCCAAGAACAAAAGAACAGGACGTTGGTCCTGTTTCGACGCATCTGGTAATAACGCCGCCATAGTTCAAGTGGCCGCATTTAACGCACGCACCTCGGCACGGCACGACTGAAACACTAATCCCTTTACCTACATGTCCGTGCTTATATACCCGCATCGGAGTCGCGCTACGTTGCATGTCCGCTGCAGCAACGCCCTCAAACGGAAGCTTTTTGATCACGTCCTACATGTAGGAATATAGTAGGCCTTCATACAGTGCTGTGGAACTTAGGTTAATGCAGGTATTGTACGTTACATTATAATATGAAGCTGACTTGAGGGAACATCCTAGATTGTTATGAAGACAGTGCTAAAATTGAGAACTGTTGTCGGTTAAGGAATCGGCAATATGTGTATCTATTGCAAGTCTGGATTGGAGTGAGTGGATTGATATTACCTCGATTCCGTGTGGGTCTGTTTCCAGCGGCTGTGTTTACGGTGCAAAACTTATATCGTTATACCACAGAGCACGTTAAAGGCGGAACTTTTATCGTATGGGAATGGATATCTTGAAAGACCACCCTGCACCAAAAAATGAGCTACCAGTTTTAACGGGAAGTTCTCGAAACTGAGGCGATAATATCACGTGACACCGCGGCTCGCTAGCTCAAATTGTAACGGTTCAAATCCCGTTACAAGCATTCATCTGTAATGTTATTATTATTTTGTTTGTATTGCTATTATTGTATCTGTCTTATTATTATTATTATTATTATTATTATTATTATTATTATTATTATTATTATTATTATTATTATTATTATTATTATTATTATATCTGTATTGTTATTGTAACTATTATTGTTGTTTGATTCAATTCTAAAATCTGATTTCGCTATGTATTAATTAATTATCGCTTGCTTCATTGTAGTTAATTTATTGTGTACATATATGTGTGTGTATATTAGCATCGAAATTATGTAGAGTGAGACTGCCTAATATTAGTTATGGATATAGTATTTGTGATACTACCTTTTAAAACATTGCAACACATGGTGCAATACTGTTACAGTAACTGTGGAGTCATCGCTCTGTCATTGTATGCATTTAGACTATGAGATAATTTATGGGATTTTCTACTTTGCCTGAGGCTATTTCATCACTCTATGTAATACTTTGGAGCTGGGTGGGAGTTTCATCATATACTCTTTTATAGATGACTTGTGTGTGACAACTTATGTCTTTATAAAGGGCTGTATCCTGTAGCGCAAGTTCAGTTGGTTAGAAAGAGTTGAATGGAGAGACTTGCCATGAAGTAAATTGGAGTCAATGGGAAGGAGAAGGATGGCGAACAGTGGTATGGATACGTAATCGTCAATGACCAAATGGATTATATGTTCGGAGTGTGTTTCGTGTATATGTTCGGTCGAGTTCTTGTGTCAATTCGGTGACAGCCGAATATTGAGTCGTCGTAATGCAGACTAACAGTTATCAGTGAATTACTTGTAAAGTTGATTGTAAAGTGTGAATATAATGCTATATTTCGTTTGTGAAACTAAAAGAATACATCACCAAATTAGGTTTGAGATATCTACAGCTGATACCAACTCAAAGGAATACGTCGTAATAACACTCAAAGTATTGAAGGTACGGTTACATGAACCAGTGAGGGATATATTTCTTGTACAACTTTTAAATGTCCCGTCAAGAGGATTTCAAATTTAATGCCTAGAGTTTCTTTCAGTTGTAATTTCAGAATGTTATATCATATCTGTATTATCGCAACAAGTCTTCCCATTTTAATTATCAATTTAAAGAATATATTTTGTTTAGTATCAAATGCAATGTATGGTTTTATTTTAATTGTAGAAATAGATAACCTCAAATTTTAATGGAGAAACCATACTTCAATGTCCTTTTCCAAGAACCTATATGTTATGCTGTCAAAGTAAGCTTATTACCTCACACCCTAGAGATATTCAAGATTCTCATTCTATTAGCGTTACATTTAATTGTAGCTGGCGCCCATCAACTATTGTTTGTGTAAGTAATCAGGTAAGCACTAAGTGCGAGTACATAGTCCGACGATTAACTATTTTATTTCATGAATATTTTAATACGGTTTCATTTTCAAATCAATGAGTAATCACAAAATGGATATCCCTTTCACCTTGGTGACTGTTGACGGTGCGGCGGAGATGGTCAGCTGAGGTCTGTTGTTCCTTTTCACTTGTTTCTTAATGTTTAAAACATTTCCTAACAGAGGGAGTAGGAGTCCCCATACTACAAAAAACGTAAAATTAAGCAATTTTCTCAATTGTGCCGAATATTGAAGGGTTATAGGCCCGGAAAGGTTTCAAATTGTGAATCATGGATAGCTCTATCAAACTAAAATTTCGAAAATAACTTTCACCCTAAATGCAGTTCCGGAAAAACAGACTAAAACCACTTGTTTCTTTACTCTTTGTATTTTTTATTCAATTCCTAGCCAAATTAACTTGTTTGTATAATTCTTTCTGTAATGTGTTCCTTAGTTCAATACCCTCAGGCGTTTTTTTTTTATTTTTTGAAAAATGTCCACACCGAATGTAGTTACAAGTGCTTTAGTGAAACTCTGCATTGACTCACATTAGCGCTCGTAGTGGTGCTTAAGTGAAACAATGCATTGACTCACATTCGCGCTCGTAGTGGTAGAAGAAGGCAAACTGCTGATCTAATGAACCGGATAACGATGATTAAGAGGAGGATTGTCATTTTTATTAATAAATAAAGAATATATGCTCATGCTTGATTATATTTTATTTACCTAAAATGCATAGCTCGTATCGCTAGGATGTTTTCAACATTGAATTGCTTGCCCGAAAGGCTAGAACTGTTGATTTTTTGGAGGGTAGGAGGGAATGAACTGACGAGTACAGTGACTCACGTAGGCTGTCCGGCTCCATGGCTAAATGGTTAGCGTGCTGGCCTTTGGTCATAGGAGTCCCGGGCTCGATTCCCGGAAGGGTCGGGAATTTTAACCATCCTTGGTTAATTTTGCTGGCAGGGGGGCTGGGTGTATGTGTCGCCTTCATGATCATCATTTCATCCTCATCGGGACGCACAGATCGCCTACGGGCGTCAAATCGAAAGACCTGCACTTGGCGAGCTGAACTTGTCCTCGGACACTCCTGGCACTAAAAACCATACGCCATTTATTATTATTATTATTATTATTATTATTTTTTTTTTTTTTGCTAGTTGCTTTACGTCGCACCGACACAGATATGTCTTATGGCGACGATGGGAAGGGAAGGGCTGGGAGTGGGAAGTAAGCGGCCATGGCCTTAATTAAGGTACAGCCCCAACATTTGCCTGGTGTGAAAATGGGAAACCACGGAAAACCATCTTCAGGGATGCCGACAGTGGAGTTCGAACCTACTATCTCCCGAATATTGGATACTGGCTGCACTTAAGCGACTGCAGCTATCGAGCTCGGTATACGCCATTTCATTCACGCAGATTATCTGGGGCTATCCAAAACTAATTGATACAATAGAAATTCTGCGTTCTTCCACATATTCCGATTATATTTCTTCTTCTTCTTCTTCTTCTTCTTCTTCTTCTTCTTAATAGACTCTTTTTAAAAACATGAGTTCGACACTGCATGTGGATTACAGCCTGTTTAAAGGACGGTTGCCCTTCCTGACGCTAATCTATATGAAGGAGTATACATACTGCTGCGAATTTCTTTGGTGGTTGGTAGTATAAAGATACCCATCTCCCAAGCACAAAAAGCACCCTCCGTCCGGGAATCGAACCCGCGGCTCTCTGAACAGACGACGAATGTGCTGACCACTCAGCCAAGGTGCCAGACTCCCAATGAATACTTTCAGAGTTGTCAAACGCAACCAAAATCTAATGAAAACGGCCAGGCAGGATCGTCACGGTATAATCTTCAACAAATATGCCTCCTTCCATGGTTCGTTACACTATCTGGAGAAAAAATGTTCTGCCGAATTTCTCCGGAATCTGAAATTTCCGTATCATGTCCCTAGAAGTTGAAGGAGCTGCACAATGTGGTATAGGCCGCTATATTCAAACCCAGTCAGGTTTCCGCCATTGCACTACTCATTAACGATAAAAAGGAACCAGAAAATGTAATTAATTAGGAATTCTAGACATCGAAGTCTCTTAGTCTTTTTTTTATACTCAATGCATACGTCTACGTGAATGGAATATTACAAGAGTTCTTTTCTATCTTCTCTCTCGTTGTGTCGTTCTGTCTCACTTCAGCCAAGGCAGAGGGAGCGGGAGAAAAGAAAGGACATTCTAACATTAGTGAAGGTATTTAGAACCTACAGTATACATGCGAAGGAGGTAAGAACGAAGATAATCCATTTTAAGACCGAAGAATTAAAGAGAGAGAGGGTGAGTTGAGAACTAAACAGCATGAACGATGAGGGAAAGTGATGAAGGAACAAAATGTAACCAGCGGAGGAACCAGAAGTGTGCTCATGTGAAGAGATGCCAGAGGTGTATTTGCAGGAGACGTATTCTTAAATGAATGATCGTCTACCTCGCTTCATTTTTAAACTGTTTATATATATATATTGCCAGTATCCAGTAATCGGGAGATAGTGGGTTCGAACCCCACTGTCGGCAGCCCTGAAGATGGTTTTCCGTGGTTTCCCATTTTTACACCAGGCAAATGCTGGGGCTGTACCTTAATTAAGGCCACGGCCGCTTCCTTCCAACTCCTAGGCCTTTCCTATCCCATCGTCGCCATAAGAACTATCTGTGTCGGTGCGACGTAAAGCAAAATAGCAAAAAAAAACACCTTTTATATTTAACGTAAAAAGGTAATATTCTTAGCCATTGTCTTCCCTTCATCAACGCTACCGGTCGAGAATTTTAGACGTCATTCAAACACTATGAAATGTCGAATAGAACTTAAATGTCTGTCCATGAAATTTAGTAAAATTTTCTTCTGAAGACTGTCGACTAATTTCATATATTTCGGTGGATTTCATTGATTATAATAAACTATTGTAGCAGTTACGTCTTTTTTTTTTCAATTTGCATTATGTCGCAACGACACAGATAGGTCTTAGGCGAGCAGGAAGCGCTAGGAGTGGAAAGGAAGCGGCCGTGGCCTTAATTAAGATACAGCCCCAGCATTTGCCTGGTGTTAAAATGGGAAACCGTCTTCAGGGCTGCCGACAGTGGAGTTGGAAACCACTATCTCCCAAATACTGGATACTAGTTATGAATTTCTAAGGACCGCCACTTATACAGAACTAGGTGTTTTGTGCTGTAGGTCGTTGCATGTATTGTCACTAAGATATTTCGTCAGATGTGGAATTAGATGATTCACTTGTTCTTCTTCTTCTTGACCTTTACCACGTTACCCGGGATCTGTCTACAGTGATAAGAATCGAAGGCTATGAAAAAAGGCAGCAATACAGAAGGGAGTGAGGCAAAACTACAGTTTGTCCCCTCTCCCCTTCAGTGTTTATAGTTATAGAACAGGCGGGAAAGGAAATCAAATAGGAATTTGGAAAAGGAATCACAATCCAGGGAGAGGAAATCAAAACGCAGAGATTTTCGGATGATATTATTTTTTCTGAATCTGCAGATCTGGAGAAAATGCTCAATGGTACGGACACAGTCTTGAAATGGCGTATGGCGTTTAGTGCCGCGAGTGTCCGAGGACAAGTTCGGCTCGCCAGGTGCAGGTCTTTTGATTTGACACCCATAGGCGACCTGCGTCATGATGAAGATGAAATGATGAATACGACACATACACCCAGCCCTTGTGCCAGCGAAATTAACCAATGATGGTTAAAATTCCCGACCCTACCGGGAATCGAACCCGAGACCCCTGTAGCCAAAGGCCAGCATGATAACCATTTAGCCATGGAGCCGGATGACACAGTCTTGGAGAAGGAGTACAAGATGAAAAAAACTAAATCCAAAAGAAGGGTAATGAAGTGCAGACGAACAAAGTCAGGTGATGCAGGAAAAGATTAGGAAAACAAGTCTTAAAGGAACTAGATGAATATTATTACTTCGGCAGTAGATTAACTAATGATGGCAGAAGTAAGGAGGACATAAAATGCAGACTGAAGCAAGAAAGGTCTTTCTTAAGAAAACAAAATTTGTTCACTTTGAACATTGACATAGGAATGAGAACGATGTTTTTGAAGACTTTCGCTTGGAGCGTAGCACTGCATCGAAGTGAAACATGGGCGATAACTAGCTCAGAAATAAAGAGAATAGAAGCCTTTGAAATGTGGTGTTGCAGAAGAATGCTGAAAATGAGATCGGTAGATCGAATCACGAATGAAGCAATACTGAATCGAAATGGTGAGAAGAGAAATTTGACATGAAGAAGAGATAAAATGATACAACACGCCGTAAGACACCCAGGACTTGTTCAGATAGTTTTTGAGGGAAGTGTAGTTTGTAAAGTACGGCAAGGGTAGAGCAAGGTATGAATACGACAAGCAGATTAGAGTGGATGTAGGATGTAGTAGTCGCGTAGAAATAAAAAGGTTAACACAGGATAGGGTGGCATGGAGATCTGCATTAAACCAGTCTATGGAGTGATGACCCAAAGAACAACAACGCCACTTTGTATGGACTTAGCCTATTTTTTTACAAGCTACTCTTAAAGACCATTCCCGATGCTTAAGAAGAGTTTAAAAATCGTGTGTTTTTTCTGTTACTTCAATCCCTGTACGATATTATTGTAATTATTGTGCTAAAGTCATTCTATTGCGTAATGTATCACAGAGGGAATGCCTAGGCGTGATGGAAAATGTGTGTTCGTTTCACTCGGGAGGATGTGGTTTCGATTCTCCCGAAGCCGAAAAAAATTAGAAACGAATATTCAAGTTTTGTAGAGGCCCTTGGCCCTGAGGTTCAAAAAAAATCAAAATCTCTTTATTTGCAAATGAGGTGCCTACCTCGGTGGCAAATGGTACACTTAAATACATTATTGTCAAGCACTAAATATTAAATTAACAAGAGAACAAAATTTTCCTATAATACAATATTATACAATTTACGCTAACAATTTTTTCTATTAAACACACAGCTCATCCTTAGTAAATTTATATTGTTTACAAAATTCTACTAATAATATCTCCTGAACTGCTTACAAATATAGTCAACTGATATACCTTATGTGGAATTACTTCAAATGATACTGTACAACTGGTATAAGATTAAAATTTACATTGCATTTATTTACTTTTTCTTTTTTCCTTTACCCATTATGGAATCTAAGTAGCATAACGAGCTGCTGCGTCTTAACCAGAGCCCCTTTTGCCACCACTTTTCAGAGTTCCTGAAGGGCCTTCACAGCTACCGTAGCGGTCCCAGGGCCCTCGAAGTCCCCACTGTACTTCACCCCTACAGGCAGTCCCCTGCTTTGGCTGTCCAAACTCCTTAGACTAGGGGATGGAATTAATTTATTCACACACATTTTTTATTTACATTAACCTGCATTGGTCGAATGCCCTCTAACATTTCATTTATTTTCTGTTGATGTTTATTCTCTTCTTGAATATCTCTACAGATTTTGGAAAAGGATCAAACACTACCCCTGGTAAACTATTCCACTCCTTTACACCCTTCCCAATGAGTGAAAATTTACCCCAATCGCTTCTACTAAAATTTCTTTTAATTTTACATTTGTGGTCAGTCCTGCCGATATAATTATTTTCCAACTGAAGCCTCTCACGGATATCTCCCCATGCTGCTTCTCCTGTATAGGCTCTATATAACCCTATAAGTCTAGTTTTCTCCCTTCTCTTACTTAAAGTTTCCCACCCTAGTTCCTTTAACATTTCTGATACACTACTCTTTCTCCTGAAATCCCCTGTTACAAACCTTGCTGCTTTCCTCTGCACACTGTCTATTTCTTTTATTAGGTATTCTTGGTGAGGATCCCAAACACTGTTTGCATATTCCAATAATGGACGAACCATACTTAGGTAACTTTTCTCTTTTAATTCTTTGTTGCATCCTTTAAGTAGCCTCATTATGACATGTAATGATCTGTATGCTTTCCCAACAATGTCATCCACATGACCCTTCCAGTGCAAATTACTTTCAAATTTTACACCTAAGTATTTGCACTTGCCATCTTTTGGGATAACTACCCCATCCAAAGTATATTCAAATTCAGTTCCATCAATGTACCGAATTAAAATTGTTTATTTACTATACTCTGACAGTTTACCAAGAGCAATCTCAGACCCCCTTCCTCCCTAAAACTTGACTGTTGCAATTGGTTAACTTGAAATTCCTTACTTTCCTGAGTTTCATTTTCTAGTTGGCTGAGCCAGCTTTAAGTACGGCTGGCTCTTTCTACTAGTTTTCCTGGTCAGTATTATAACTCAAGGGAGTTGCCTTTTTTACAGTACATATCTTAAGATCAATAAAATCTAGAACAATATTTGCTATCTTTTATTTACCTGAATTGTTTAGATGAAGGCCATGCTTTGTGTAACAGTGTCTCTCGAAACTGCTGCTATCAATTAGCTGTGTATTACGAAAATGTTTACAAATTTTAACCATATCTATATTAACTTTGTCCACTTCAATGTTCACACACGAGTCTCTAATCAAATCATGCCTGTGGGGCACGTTCACTACAAAGATGTTAGTGTGAGTCAGCTTACCTAGTGTACATTTAAGTTCAGAAATGACATTCTTAGCGTCGTTGTGAGCTACGTCGTTCGTCCTGCCGATGATCACTACTGCATCACGACTTCCGAGGTTTCTTGCATCCTGCTCCGTGTTTTCCAATACCTTCGTCATTGGGGCCCCAGGATAGATGACAGCCGATGCTGCAATATCTTTATTGTTCATTTTCTCCGCAATTCCCCTCGCCTGGCTATCACCAAATATGAGAATGTTCGACACTTTCGCCGCTGCACTTTGTGGGACTTTAGGCCTAACTTTGCCGCTTCTCGTAACGGGTCTTGCGCTATACGTCTGACTGCTTCCCGTGCGGATACCTTGCGTATCGCTTACTTCCCTCAGGGCTGAAAATCTATTTTTAGTGTCAATTACAAAGTTGTTCTTATTTAACTGTACTCTTTTCCTCCTAGAATCTGAAGCAACTTGACACCACGCGCTAGAATTCACGGAGCCACCCGTGTTCTGAGTGTTTACTGGTACCGGTACTTTCGATTCCAGTAAACGTACCTTCTCCTTTAAAATCTCATTCTCCTCTTTTAATGCTTGTAAATCCTGTTGCAATAAAGAGAGAATTACAAGTACATTATCATTACCTCCATCCTCCAAGGAATGAGACGCCAGCGATTCGTTGACCGTTGTAGACCTAGGTTTGTTACCGCTATTCAAATTGCTCTCGCCACAGCTAACACAGGTCCAAGTATCTTCATTTTTAGCAAAACCAGCACTACATATACACTCAAAATGGTACCAAATTAAACACTTTTCACACTGGATACCATTCTTCACTCGCTTCTTGTTTACACCACACTTATTCCCGATTATTTCGCAAGAGAACCGGGAGCTATCTTCACTTACATCCTTCGCTGACGCCATCTTGGAAGAAGAAAACAGCTCAGCTTACGCGAAAAATGAGCACCGATTAATTCCCGGGGATAAAGATTAGCCGGCCGCAGAACTAACCACTCTAAGTGTCGAGGTTACGGGTGGTGGAAACCTTCACATTCTACTCCTCCAAGGGTCCTCGTTGCCTGTGCGTAAATGGCTTTGCTTTGCTAAAGTACCACAAAATATATACACCTCCTGTGACAGGTGGATATTACGCTTGTTATTAAAGGCCATGATGTAAGCTACCGAGCGAGTGGCTCCGCGGTTTGGGTCACGTATTGCATTCGGGAGATCGTGGCTTCGAACCATATTGCCGGCAGGCTTGAAGTTGCTTTTCAGTGATTTCGCATTTATACACCAGGTGAATGACGGGGCTGTACCTTAATTAAGGCCACGGCCGTTTCTTTCCCACTCCTAGCCCTTTCCTGTCCCATCGTCACCATAATACCTGTCTGTATCGCTGAAGCTTCAAACCATTTGTAACAAATAAATAAATAAAAGGCATACAAAATTACTAGGAACAGATAAAATAAAAGAACCATAGCAAGAAACGCAAAAGTATGACATTATAACACAGTAGTTAAAATCAAAACATTTTATGCATCTGAAACTATTATAATGGGTGGCAAATCTCGAAACAAAACAAAACAGAGAGGATTCCCAAGGATGCTGGAGCTTCTTCATGACATTGCTAAGAAAACAGGTCTCAAAGTCTCCTACGAAAAGACGAAGTACATGGAGAACGGACATCAGAGAGAGAAAAGCATGGAAGTGAAGTGCGGAAAGGTTAGAATAGAAAAGTTTAAGTATTTGGGAGAACTGATCCAACCCAATGGACTAGACAAGGAGGCAAACAAGGAAAAAGCTAGAAAATTAGAACTGACACAGAACAGGTACAATAAACGGGCAATATCCTACAAAGCCAAAATTAAACACTACAACGCTGTTGTAAAACCAGAGGGGCTGCACGGTTCAGAATGCCTTATATTAAATAAAAAAGGGGAACTTAAAGAAATTGAGAAGAAGGAAAGAAAAATTCTGAGGAAAATTCTTGGACCTCAGAAAGCGACGGATGGTACGAGGAGGAAAAAGAGAAATGAGAATCTCTATAAGTATTCCGAAAAGATCACGGACACAATGCGAAAACGAAGACTGAAATTTTACGGACATCTCGTCAGAATGAATGACAACCGCCTGACTAAAAGGATATTTAAATATATAATTGGATTGAGGAGAACAACGAAATGGGTGGAGGAGGTTAAGAAGGACGCAGAAGAAATTAAAATAACACCAGAATTGATCCTCAACAGAAAGAAGTTCAGAACTCGAGTAGATGACCACAAATTTTATGAAGAGCAGCGGAGGAACAGGCCCAAATTTGTAATATCTGAGGAGCAGAGAAAAATAAGGAGTGAACGAACGAAGAAGTTCTGGGAAGAGAAAAGAAGAAGGCTGGCCAGAAAGCATTAAGTTTCACGCGGTCCACAGCTGGCCAAATTCGGAAGCAAGAAGAAGAAAGGTCATAAAACATGACAGACAAATCCTCTAAAAAATCGTAGGACCAAAATGCGAATGTGTAATTTAGTGGAAAAAATCACCTGAAATCTTTCAAGTTACAAAACAAATCACAGGTACAATCAGGAAACGACGATTACAATTTTATGGTCACTTTTGTAGAATGGATATTAAAAGGCTCACAAAGAATATTTTGAACTTAGCCTTATCAATGGAAAATCACAATAAATGGCTAAATGAAATCAATGAAGACCTAAATGAAATTGACATTAATGAATAAACAATTCAAGATAGAATAAAATTCAGAACCTTAATTCACAAACACAAATTGTCTTAAAGCCCACCCGACTAAATACAGGAGGGACTGAACAACGTAGAAGAGAACACAGCGAGAGGATGAAGAGAATAAGAAAAAACAAAAAAATAGTGCCGATAAATTCAAACGTGCCCCTTATTTGGGAATAACGAATCATGAAAAGAAATAGATAAAAATGTATAACACCAAGTTAAACTCAAACTTCAGTAATTTTGATGAAAGATTTACCTCATCGCGTCGTTCGAAATAAATTTGGTCGAAAAGGTTTAGCGCTTAGAACTTCTCAGACGTGAAATGACAACCTTGTACAACGTATCCCCTTAAGAGTACCCTGCAGTGTAAGAGCTCTTTCTGTTGTCCTTTCTTTGTAAATGTCCCGGGATAAGGGATGAGAATGCCACGGTTTGGTTCTAGCGCTAGCAGCAAGAGGATGTTTTAGCGGAAGAGAAAAAAGAGAAAGAAAGGTTACTTAAATTGATTAAGCGAAGCAGAAAGCTCGGAGATAACACCAAAGGTGTAAGCTCTCTGCGTCTTGTTCCAGTTGGCCCAAACAGAACCACTCCACGATTTATGAATGGAATCCTTTGTTAACTATTGATGTAAGTTCGATACAAGCAGAAAGGAGGAGGTGCTACAAATAATGGAATTTCGTAATAATTTAAGTTGGTTTGCACTGAAGCTTTGTTCCTGGAAGGTATTGGACGGAATGTCGAGGCTTTGTTTTATAGCGCACTTTGGTTGGTTTTAGTGCTCACTGCGGATATATCTGAGCTCTCTATCGAGCGTCTTCTTTACTCTATTCTTCTCCTTTTACTATCAGTGTTTGTATTTGAACAATAATGTCCGTCTTGCCTTAAATCACAGAAGGGAAAATTTGTTAAAATTCCTGTTTTACTCGTGTTTTACATATCATGCTCAAACATCTTAAGCCCTTAACAAAATTATTAAAGTTGCATTTAACGTATTTCTATATATTGTGCCTGCAAAGGCAATGCATCGTAAACGACAAAATATGAATTTTACAGGAGATGATAAAAACGTTTTAACGAATCGAATACTTACAGTTTAGGCAGTTTCAGTTTTTATTCTACTCTAGAAATGAATGTTTCACCTTATTGTTATATTTTCTTCCTCTTCTACTACCGCTTTTCCCACACCTGTGGGATCGCAGGTAAGAACTGTGTCACACATGTGGATTTGGCCCTGTTTAACGGTTGGTCGCCCTCTCTGACCCCAACCCTATACGGAGGGACGTAATCACTATTAGCCTATGTGTTTCTATGGTGGTTGGTAGTATGGTGTGTTGTCTGAATATGAAGAGGAGAGTGGACACAAAGCTGTTTCTTTATGTAATAATAAAAACTGATATCAGTCACAGGTTTTGTTAAATGATTTACTCCACTATCGTCAGGTGCTTAAACGATGACATTTAATTGTTGCTCTACCTGATATTATTTATTTATTTAGTTAATTATTTATTTATGTATTTATTTATGTATTTATTTATTACGTACAGAATTAATTCACAATAACGGACAAGACCTACATAAAAGCATGGTTATGTTTAAGTCAAAGCTGTTTGTTTGAAAAAATTGAATCGAATTTCTAATTCTGCAAATTCTTGTTCTTCTTCAGAAATGAATTTTCACCTTGTTGTCATATTAGATTGGGTACTTATTCAATCGTAGCGGAAAGAAACTTACTTTAAAGTTATGAATGTCGCCCACGATTGTTTGCATGTCGTTGTCGAGTACATTGTACAAAGTGGTCTTTTAACGATGGCTTTTGTAGCGTTTAGGATATTTTGGAGGGACTGGTTTGAAGGAATGTAAGACATGAGGACAACAAAAGATTTCCTCAAATACTTGTATTATTTATTTATCATATGATGAAAAACTGAAATGAAATGGCGTATGGCTTCTAGTGCCGGGAGTGTCCGAGGACAAGTTCGGCTCGCCAGGTGCAGGTCTTTTGATGTGACACCCGTAGGCGATCTGCGCGTCGTGATGAGGATGAAATGATGATGAAGACGACACATGCACCCAGCCCCCGTGTAAGCGAAATTAACCAATTGTGGTTAAAATTCCTTACCCTGCCGGGAATCGAATCCGGGACCCCTGTGACCAAAGACCAGCATGCTAACCATTTAGCCATAGAGCCTGGGTCAGAGAAGTAGACCTTGATTTGTAAGACTGTACGAGCTTTTGATTCATCATTCGTATGATGAATCAAAGTTATTTACATACATACAAAGTCCGTAAACAAATGTGCACAGTCACAAGCGCGTACAATCTTACTATTCATGGTCCATTCTATTGCTCCATTTGATGTATGATGGATGTCCGTTATCGTTCCTCTGAAAGCAAGAAGAGGACAGTCAGCGACAATGTGGAGGGCATTCTGCAAGGAGGCATCACATTCACAATTTGCAGAGGTAGTGCGTCCCCATCTGCCTTGTCCGGTTCAGATCCGGTTGATGATACTTCTGACGTCTGGGAAGATCGAATCCTTGTATTCGCTTAGAAGAGCCTTCAACTAGATGTCTATTGATTACTGAAGACTGCTTCCACTGGATTTTCCATGAACTGGTAACTTTAGAAGGAGGATCTTTCAAGCTTAACTGCTGTGCGCCGCCCGCGGTGGTTTCCTTGATTTCAAGCGTTGATGTTCGAATGATTGTATTAAGAAATGTAAGTAAAAGACAACAGGAAAGTTGACTTACTACACTACTATAAGAGAATCAAAGTGGAAATGACACTGCATTGGAGGTTAAAATTTTTTTCATCTCATGACCCTTGTTCCCAGGTTTGAACCTGGCTGAGGTAGTCGATTTCTGAAAGACGGTCAAATATCTACGCACGCCATGCCATGGTTGTTGGCATATTAAAGATCTCTCATGACGTATTTATTTATTTATTTATTTATTTATTTATTTACAAAGCACAAGATATAGTTATACAGGGCGCTTTTCACTTGGACTGTCAACAGACTAATAAACAAATGTAAACTATCATAAGAAGAAGAAGAAGAAGAAGAAAGCATGAGAACGGCAAGTTCTTTTGTGCTGGCCCGTTCTCTACAGTGGCTCGGGAGTGGTTTCCTCAGTCAAACCCTCGAATTCTAATCTGAAGAATTAAAAAGCAAGCTTGTACTGAAGCTTTACGTGAAGGTTTAATAATTTTAGTTAAAACACAATTTTACAGTCGCTTAAAATAAGGACATTAAAAATATACACTACTGTATTATACCTAGGATTGAATTTTGAAGAAGAGCACCCAACAATGTCAGTTCATCGTCGGTAGATGCAGAGTGGGTCTCGGTCCTCAGGTGCTATTTTGTTTTACGTCGCACCGACACAGATATATCTTATGGCGACCATGGGAGAGGAAAGGCCTAGGAAGTGGAAGGAAGCGGCTGTGGCCTTAATTAAGGTACAGCCCCGGCATTTACTTGGTGTGAAAAAGAGAAACCACGGAAAGCCATCTTCAGGGCTGCCAACAGTGGGGCTCGAACCCACTATCTCTCGATTACTGGATACTGGCCGCACTTAAGCGACTGCAGCTATCGAGCTCGGTGCGAAGAATTGAAACCGCTTCTTACCCCAATGGCAATTAAAATATTTCCTGGTATTCATTGCATGCTACGTTGCATAAAATGTCCACATTGAGGTTGAAATGGATCTTATTTTCCGCAGAAGTTTCGATTTTAAATTTTTTGTTCTGACTTAGGCCTATGAAGGGTATACAATTTTTTTTTAATTATTTTTTTTTGACAAGCTTTGAAATACGTCTTGTAGTTTTTATTCACATTTCTATCTATCTTCTTCCATCTTAATCTGTTTACCCTCCAGGGTTGGCTTTTCCCTCGGACTCAGCGAGGGATCCCAACTCTACCGCCTCAAGGGCAGTGTCCTGGAGATTCAGACATTGGGTCGGGGTATACAACTGGGAAGAATGGCCAGTACTTCGCCCAGGCAGCCTCACCTGCTATGTTGAGCAGGGGGCCTTGTGGAGGGATAGGAAGATTGGATGGGACAGGAAAGGAAGAGGAAAGGAAGCGGCTGTGGCCTTAAGTGAGGTACCATCCCTGCATTTGCCTGGAGAAGAAGTGGGAAACTACGGAAAACCACTTCCAGGATGCCTGAGGTGGGAATCGAACCCACCTCTACTCAGTTGACCTCTCGAGGCTGAGTGGACCCCGTTCCAGCCCTCGTACCACTTTTCAAATTTCGTGGCAGGGCCGGGAATCGAACCCGGACCTCCGGGGGTGGCAGCTAATCACGCTAACCACTACACCACAGAGGCGGACATTCACATTTCTTTAAAAAATATTTCTTTGAAAAAAGCTCTCGCGGCCGCCATTTGGAAACCTGCAAATTGCAAATTTGCAAACCTGGAAACACCTGGTTATAGGAAGCAAAATATAATTACGGGTTGGAATAATTTACCAGGAGAAATCTATATATATATAAAATAGCTTGTCCTGACTGACTGACTGATTCATCATCGCCGAGCCAAAACTACTGGACATAAAGAAGTGAAATTTTGGGCATAGATTCATATTAAGATGTAGGTGCTCGCTAAGAAAGGATTTTTGGATATTCCTTCGCTAAGGGGGTGAAAACGGGGTTGGAATTTTAAAATGAGTGTATCTATATCTCAAAACTTTGAAAGTTTACAGATGTAAAAATTGGTATTTAGAATCCCCTTTAAAAATAAGGAAATACGTATTTTTTTGTTTTCAGAAAATCCCAATAGGAGGGGTGAAAAACGGTAAAAAAAAGGGGGTTGGATGCCTTTAATCAGAATACCGGTACTTATATCTCAGAAACTGAAGATATTACAGACCTGAAAATTGGTACTTTTGATCTCTTTTAAAAATAAAGAAACACGTATTTTTTGTTTTTGAAAAATCCAATTAATGGGAGGGTGAAAAGGGGGGTGAATTTTTAAAAACAGTGCATCTATATCTCAAAACTTTTAAAGTTTACAGATGTAAAAATAGGTATTTAGAATCTTCATTAAAAATAAAGAAACATGTATTATTTTGTTTTCGGAAAATCCCAATAGGAGGGGTGAAAAGGGGTGAAAATGGATTGAATACCTTTAATGAGGATACTTACATCTCAGAAACTGAAGATATTACAGACCTGAAAATTGGTACCTTTGATCTCTTTTAAAAATAAAGAAACACGTATTTTTTGTTTTTGGAAAATCCAAATAATGGGGGTGAAAAGGGGGGTGAATTTTTTAAATGAGTGTATCTATATCTCAAAACTTTTAAAGTTTATAGATGTAAAATATGGTATTTAGAATCTCCTTTAAAAATAAAGAAACACGTTTTTTTTTTTGTTTTCGGAAAATCCCGATAGGAAGGGTGGAAAAGGGTGAAAAAGAGGTTGAATGCCTTTAACGAGGCTACTTATATTTCAGAACCTGAAGATATTACAGACCTGAAAATTGGTATTGGGGATCCACTTTAAAAATAAGAAAACACGTATATTTTCGTTTTTGAAAAATCCGGATAATGGGGGGTGAAAAGGAGGGTGAATTTTTAAAATGATTGTGTCTATATCTTAAAACTTTAAAAGTTTACAGATGTAAAAATTGGTATTTAGAATCTCCTTTAAAAGTAAAAGAATAAGTATTTTTTCGTTTTCTGTAAATCCCAGTAGGAGGGGTGTAAAAGGGTGAATAGTGGGTTGAATGCCTTTAATGAGGATACATATATCTCAGAAACTGAATATATTACAGAACTAAAAATTTGTATATGGGATCTCCTTTAAAAATAAAGAAACGCGTATTCTCGGAAAATCCAATGAAAAGGGGGGGGGAAGAATTCTAAAATTAATTGACTTAATTGTATGAGAATACATACATCTAATAAAAACTAAAGTTGTTACGGACGTGAAAATTGGTATTTTGATCTCCTTTAAAAACAAAGAAATACGCGTTTTGTGGGGGAAACTATCTTGGGGGGCTGGAGTGGAAAGGAGTTGGATTCCTTACATGAGGACACAAATCAAAAACTGAAGAAGTTAGAGTCGTGATAATTGGTATTTAGAAGATCCTTTACTATTAGAGAAACGAGTATTTTTCGCCGGAAAATTCACTTGATTGCGGGGGGGGGGGGGGAGGAGTGTGAGAGTGAAAAAAAGTGATTTTTTAATCTGAAAACTGAAGGTAATAGACGTAAACAATGGTGTTTGGAATCTCCTTTAAACATAAAGAAACACGCCTTCTTTTAGTTTTTTTTGGGGGGGGGGTGTAAATAAACTTAACGGCGGTGGGGTGTAAAACGAGTTGAGATCAATTGATTTTACTGTTCATAATGTATTTATAAGGAGCCTCCGTTGCTCAGGCGGCAGCCTCTCACAGCTGGGTTCCGTGGTTCAAATCCCGGTCTCTCCACGTGACATTGGTGCTGGACAAAACGGAGGTGGGACAGGTTTTTCTCCGGATACTCCGGTTTTCCCTGTCATCATTCATTCCAGCAACACTGTCCAATACCATTTCATTTCATTTGTCATCCATTAATCATTGCCCCAGAGGAGTGCGACAGGTTTCGGCTGCCGGCACAATTCCTATTGTCGCCACTAGATGGGGGCTTTATTCATTCCATTCCTGACCCTGTCGAACGACTGGAAACAGGCTGTAGATTTTCGATCTACTTATTCCGATCATAAACCGATCATTTTAAATCTATTCTGGGTTCGTTTTCAACAGCTATCTTTTCCTTCGGAGAACGTTCTTAGATTACAGTAGAATCTCCTTGCATATAAATAAAAATGTAAACACATTTGAAATAAACGATAGGAATGAGATTGACCGTCAAATTTTTCACCTCTATAATAAGGTCAATAATGCACGGAAGTATGTCATTCGTATGGCCAGAAATCCCCCACACTTGCCTACGCGCGACAATGGTGCTGGTCACATTCTCAACAATAACAATGGCAGCAGATGTAATTTACCGCCAAGTAGCGGTCTTGCATCTTGCTGTTGGGTCCAGAACATCTATAATAATAATAATAATAATAATAATAATAATAATCATAATAATAATAATAATAATAATAATAATAATAATAATAATAATAATAATAATAATAATAATAATAATAATAATAATAATAATGTTCTGGACCGTCGTCAAATGTGCGGACCGCGCTGGAAACGGCTCCTGGACGAGTAATGACTAAGAATGCAGTCCCGTTGCGGGTTCAGAACCGCCTAGGCACCCAAGACGACACCACGCTGGATCTCCTGAAGGATTGCATCCATATTAAAGATGTTTATAGGAAAAGATGGCAAAGATTTAGGGGTGCAACTGACCGGGTGGAATACCTGGACCTAGCCCGGGAAATACGAAATCATAATAATAATGATATTTGCTTTACGTCCCACTAACTGCTTTTACGGTATTCGGAGACACCGAGGTGCCGGAATTTAGTCCCGCAGGAGTTCTTTTACGTGCCAGTAAATCTACCGACACGAGGCTGTCGTATTTGAGCACCTTCAAATACTACCCGACTGAGCCAGGATCGAACCTGCCAAGTTGGGGTTAGAAGGCCAGCGCCTTAACCATCTGAGCCACTCAGCCCGGCAAAGTATGAAATCAATTGCTGGAAAGAAAGATTGAAAAAATGGAGGGAGACTTGCCGTAATCTATTAGAAAACGAGTCAGATCGCGAATTTTGGCGGATTATATATCTAAAACAATAAGCATTCAATTATAAATTTCAGTATAATACCGTAGCGAAGCACGGGTACCTTGCTAGTAGTCGATAAATTTCCAACTTCTTTGAAAATAAGAGAGTAGGTAAATAACTGATGTGGAGTCTGTCACCTGGGCGACAGGCCTAATTGCAGGTCGATGGTTATTTATTTATTTATTTATTTATTTATTTATTTATTTATTTATTTATTTATTTATTTATTTATTTATTTATTTATTTATGTATTTATTTATTTATTTATTTATTTTAATGACGGTCTGTGTCTTCACGGTGGTAAAAACCATCAGATATAATGGAGAATTACACGTAAATCTGGAGGTCTCTTGGGTATGATCGCGGTAAAGTACCACAAGTACAGAATTGTTGAGCGGCTTCGGAGCTGCTAACCAAGTCATCTCAGAATTCTCAATATAAAAATAATGCTTAATGATCTATTAAATGTTTACAATTTGCTTTACGTGGCACCGACAAAGATAGGTCTTATGGATAGAGAAGGGGGGCTCGAACCCACTATCTCCCAAGTGCTGCGCGACCCTAATCACACGACCATTTCGCTCGGTCGATCTAAAGATCATATTGGAATATATACGAGTATTCGTTCCTGAGAATCTGTTTATGTTGACCACACAGGGAGGAAGATAAAAACAAGTTTTCGAATTTAGCAGCAACATAATTCCGGTGTAACTTAACACGCCATACATACGGACCATTGAACGTCTGTTATTTGTAAAGAGAAACGTTTTACGCCCTGAATCATTTGATCATGGTAGAGATGGTTATACTCTTTCGACTCGGGAGGAATAATGAATTCTACATCTATGAACTTCGTATCTTGAATCATACCATCTATGAAGAACTGTAGATTGGTATTAGTTTTGATGATGGGTCTGGTAGGAGGTATGAAATGCATCGGCCTAATAGATGTTTCTTTATGCATCCAAAATAAATTCTAAGGGTGGCGAATTCCACCAGGTAACTCACCCCGTGATAACCGCCCATGTTAGTCGTGTACCTTATTATCGACACTTCAAGAAAGATAAGATTTAAAGGATGGGTTTATCGGTCTTGAAAGGTCTTTGACACAGCCACTTGTTATACACCGGTTGAAACCGGACTTCGCGGCTATTAATAGTTGTTCTTGGTCGGTGCATGCAGAGTGGGTCTCAGCCCACAAGCGGCTACGGCTGGTCCGTGGTCCGACATATCTATACTCCGATCGGTCAACCGAGCAGAGCAGGGATGGCCACGTCTTTACCGTGGCTCAACGCCTCTGTATTCGGAAGACGGAGAGGAGCTGGTCCCTACCATCGGCTGTCCTGAGAATGGTTTTCCGTGGTTTTCCATTCTCCTTCACTAAGGTGAAATGCCCGGACAGTTCCTAGTAGAGGCCACGGCCGCCAACCGTCTAACCTTCTCCTCACATCTCCTTCAACGTAACAAATCTCCAGGCTTGAGAGACGGCGTCACCGTCTAAGAAAACCACCTCCCTCCTCAGGGGAGGAATGAAAACATTTTGTAGTAGTAGTAGTAGTAGTAGTAGTAGTAGTAGTAGTAGTTCTTGCTCTTTATCACAATCCATGTAGGTAGGTAAGGGTTATTCTGCCCGAAGGCAGGTCCGAACCTCCGCAGAGGTGTTCCTGAGCCGGAGTTTACGTGCGGTAGGGTGGCCAGTTCCTTTCCGCTCCCCCATTCCCTTACCCCCCCCCCCCCCACAACAGCGCGTGGCAACCCATCCAACTCCTGACCACGCCCAATGTTGCTTAACTTCGGAGATCTCACGGGATCCGGTGTTTCAACACGGCTACGGCCGTTGGCACAATCCATGTAAATAGACAATAGATCATTCATGTTCACACAAATATGTTAACATCATTTCGAAATAATAATAATAATAATAATAATAATAATAATAATAATAATAATAATAAGCGCTTTTTCAGGGTGTGCGGGGGTGAGCATAACCCTTAAATATTAGAAAAATACGTAGGAAAATAATACATTTTTATAGTTTTAAAATTGCTGCCAAACACACTACTGGGCCGGAAGAAGTTTACACGTTGTTATGTAAAATTAGAAAGTATTGTGGCTATATTATTAACATAATTCCTAAGAGACAAATCCTAAGAGGTTTCAAGAATACCTTAGCAGGGCTGAGTGGCTCAGTCGGTTGAGGCGCTGACCTTCTGATCCCAACTTGGCAGGTTCAATCCTAGCTCAGTCCGGTGGTATTTGCAGGTGCTCAAATACAAGGTGCCTCGTGTGGGTAGATTTACTGTCACGTAAAAGAACTCCTGCGGGACCAAATTCCGGCACCTCGACTTCTCCGAAAACCGCAAAAGTAGTAAAAGTAGTAAGAACAATAACATTATCATTAAGAATACCTTAAGAAGAAGACATGTCCGTCATCTCTACTGCCCCTTTTTAACACTATGGCAACGAGCTAGGGTGAACGAGGCCTCTCACTAATGAAATTGTTCATTACTCCAACAACAGCACCACTCCATTTCAGAGGCGGTAGAAACTTTCTGTTCATCAAGTTGATTGGCCCTGCGTTAAGCTTTTCGAAAACTGGCGGTTATGTGAGTTCATGGTTGCTGAAAAGACCTGAAAGGACCAGGCGATTGGCACCGAAAGGCGTGAAGAAGACAGTGATCACGCTCCACTGCCAGTTTGGAGCTTGATGATGTTGATGATTATTGTTTAAAAGGGCCTAACATCTAGGTCATCGGCCTCTTGAAGCTTGATATAAGCACGTCAGCAACAGACTAACAGACACTACCACTGCGTGTATATAATTACTTGTCTGTCACTGCAGTCTTAATATGTAAATTGCACGGTGGTGATGTTCGAGTTCAAAATGTGAGAACCCTTAAATATCTTAAAAAAGCACTGGTGCTAATTGTACCGGGCGGTACACCTCCACACCGTTTATTTAAAAGTTGCGCCAGTTGAAACTCCTCTTCTGGAGGAAGTCTGAACTTTATCTACAGTCTTAATTTCCAAATTTCTCAGAAGATGTCACTACCTGGAAATTTTTTTGAGTTTGTGAACTGTGTCATTTTCGACGTACTTTTGTCTTGCTTGTATTAAGAAGTGTGAACTTTCTCTTCTAGAGGACACTACGGAAGATCAACAATAGTGCACCCTAGTGCGGAGTCAAAGAACTATTTTGTTGGAGAAAATTTAATTTCAGGAGTTTGTTCTTTGTTAAATTTCTTTCTGTCATTGTTTAAGTTGGCAATATTTACCCCTTTCTTCCCCTTGTTTTGAATGTATCCAATCACGAATTTTTTCAATTAATTTCTGACCAATCTGGTGTATCTTTCCCCAACTTGAATCTGTTGCGGGGTCCTACCCAATAAAATCTTGTGGGAGGGTGTTTTCTTTCCCCTAACGCCTAGAACTTTCTGCGAGAGTATTTAAACTGCTGATTTTGGGTCTCCGGGCCACTTCTGTTCCATCTTTCAGTGTATTAAGTACATAGCAGGAGGCGGGAAGCGCCTCTTTCCTCGGCAGCGGTCAACAATAAGGTAATGGCCGATTAATAAATTTTTTTCTTTGCCAGCTCAGCAGTTTAACTTTCGGGGCAGGTTCTAAGCGCTCCCCTATGTAACCTTTTCCTAAAATGTAACTTCTCTTTTCTTCTATTCTCTTGTAAAGCGACATACTGGGATAGAGAGTGTTAACCCTCTCGAGCTCCCACTCACATTGTTTGAGGTGAACTTATTTTTCGCAACCTATTCTTCAGTAATGTAAGTTAGTAGTTTCTTAAGTCACCTCTGTAGTATGGGATTAGCCCTTGCATCAGTGGCCTTAGAGCCAAAATAGGTCTTAAAGACAAAGTGTATTAGGAGTGCAAGTTCGCCTCCTCTCAAATTGTGATTTTAGAGGTCATGTATTAACTTTCTTGTCATTTAACAGACCTCAGTAGATTGGGTATTTTGCTCCTGTGTATATGTCCTTTGAGGACGGCTTAAAGGTGGAGTTCGGAGTGGCCTATGATAGGCTTGTATTTTAAGGGGAAGTTGCCCTTTTTGAAAATTGTGTTTCTGCCTCAAGGAAGCTTTTGGATGTAATTGGAAGCCGGTGTTTCTGGCATGTTTGGGGGTTTTCGGCCCCTTTGTTGTATGGTGTTCATTGTAAGGTTGGGCTCATGGCTCAAGAATTATGTTTCTGACTTTTTGAAGCCCCAAATGGGGTACCTATGTAAATGTAATTGTCAATCGTGTTTCGGCTACTAAGTACCTGTTCAATTTGTTGTTACCTCATTTTGAAAAGAAAATATAACCTTGTTAAATTTTAAAATTAATTTCACTTTAGTAGCTTGAGACCCCTTCACCACCCAGCACCTTCTTTCATGCATAACTACCACCAAAACACGGTAACACTAATAATAATAATAATAATAATAATAATAATAATAATAATAATAATAATAATAATAATAATAATAATAGTAAAGTAAACTCGTGTCCTCATCCTGAGGTGGTGCAGCTCTTTTTTAGGCACACCCCCATTGGAGGTGAGCTGCATGTACCATTTCAACCACATACCAGCCCTCCTGCCATTCTTAAATTTCTGGCAGTACCGGGAATCGAACCCGGGCCCTCGAGGACGGCAGCTAATAACACTAACCGTTACGCTACGGAGGCGAATAATAATAATAATAATAATAATAATAATAATAATAATAATAATAATAATAATAATAATAATAATAATAATAATAATAATAATAATAATAATAATAATACCCCCATAGAATACACGAGACGACACAATCATGTCTCGAGAATTATACACCAGGCACTTGCTCAGGAAAACCAATTAATTCAGGAGCGTATCCCTTAATACAAGTACCACCCAACACCACTCCTGGAGAACGAGTCGATTAAGCTTTATTGGGACACTGCTGTAGTGACAGACAAAACAGTCAACCATAACAAAACAGACATCATACTGGTAAACTTTCATTATTGACACCGCTATCCCCAATGACACCAATATTGACAGGAAGTACCATGAAAAATCTACAAGTACAAAGAACTTGCAGAAGTGATCAAGAGGATCTGAACATGAAACTGGTACGGATAGTTCCTGTGATTCTGTCAGTCAACGGCCTCATTCCACACACACTTCACAAGAGTCTGCAGAACTGGGTCTTCCACCAAACATCTAAAAAATTATGCAACATTCTGTCCTTCTGTCAACATGCAACACTGTGCGATCGTTCCTCCCGCAAGAATGATCCCGTGATCTAGTTTGTATGTACCTGTACATCAATATTTGTATTATAATGTGTAAATACATTAATTATGTAAGGCACTTTGTGCATCCCGTGCCCCGTTACTACCCATATTCCCTGTGGGAAAGTGTATGTAATAATAATAATAATAATAATAATAATAATAATAATAATAATAATACCCGTGTGGGGATTTACTGGTTACCTCCATCGGGCGCGTCCCATTGGAATTGGGGAAGCCAGCAGAGTCAGAGGGTAGTAGGGAAATAAAATACCACCGTGAAAAAAAAACTGGTCCCTTGCCAGGGTTACGGCGAAGACTGGTAAATGACCAGAAGCCAGAAAACATCTTGAGGCAACCTCTAGGGCTAACAACCCTAGTTGTAAAAGGATGGGTACCCGTCCAAAGCAAAGTCAAGTCAAAAAGCATGATGGCACAACATTTCAAGAAATATACCCCAGGAGGTAAATCTTCGGATAAATCCCTCGTCGTGAACGCCACGGCGCACGAGTCTCGTTCGGATTCTGGGGGAGACTCGACATCATGCAAGAGACGAGTCGGAGCGTCTCGGTGTACCCCGAAGAGTCAAAAATTCAGGCCAAAATCTAAAACCTTTCTAGCAACTTTCAACATAAATTCACTTACACAAACTGGCAAGCTGAAAACCCTCACCAAAGCTCTTCACGCAAATCAGATATCCATAATGGCCCTACAGGAAACAAGGTACCCAGATGAAGAGATTTTTGAATCCGAAGGCTACCGAATTTTCAAGAGCAAAGCGCAAAGAGAAATCCTCAATGGACCTGTGATGCTTGGAACCGCGTTTGCTGTTAGAACCAAGATCCTTAAATCGGTTGCAAATTTCGAACCTGTGAATGACAGATTGTCTATACTCACAATTAAATGCGCGAACAAAACCTACGCCCTAGTTAACTCACATGCTCCTACAAACGATAAGAACAAGTCTGATCCAGACGAAGTTGATAATTTCTGGGACCTACTGGATGAAAAATTAAACAAAATCCCCAAACACCATGTCAAGCTTCTTTTGGGTGACTTCAATGCCCAACTAGGTTGTGAACAGAAGTACAAGCAAGTTATAGGAAATTACCCTGCTCACAAAAGAACCAATCCCAACGACAAAAGACTGGTGTCCATTTGCGAAACTCACAACCTGCAGGTCATGTCGACCTACTTTCGCCATCTACCCAGAAAGCAAATGACTTGGCGTTCTCCCGTCCAAGCTCTCGGAGAGTTCCAAATTGATCGTGTTGCAATCTCCAGGAGAAACAGCCCTGAGATTATGAATGTCAAGGTAAAGAAAGGCATCAATGTGGCCTCAGATCATTATATGTCTCTTATCAAATTCAAACCAATTCCCGCAAACACAAGGAAGACAACTAAACAGATCACACGCTTCGACATTGACAAACTTCGGCAAAGGGTCGAGGAGTTCCAGGAGAAGGCTAGACCAAATGACTGTGACTTTAACAGCTCCAAAAGTCTCCTTGTTGAGGCCGCCAAAGACGTTGCAGAAATCAAGAGAAGCAAAAAGCATGCCTGGTGGAAGAGTACCTGCGAATCAGTCCTCCAAGAAAGACTCAATGCGTGGAAACAGTACTACTCTACGAAAACAGAAAATGATTGGGAAACCTACAAAATCCAACGTGCCCAAGCAGCTAGGGTGTTCAGAACTGAGAAACGTAAATACGAAAAATCTCTCATTGAAAAGATAGAACAAAACTTTAGGAAGAATGGAAGTAGAGAGTACTACAGAGCCTTTAAACGCAAACTCACTGCCTATAAACCACCATCTCTATGCTTTGAGCGAAAGGACGGCACACTGGCGACGTCCAATGAAGAAAATTGCAGCATTCTGGCAGATTACTTCAAGAATTTACTTAATTGCTCTAAACCGCAAAGCGTCATTGAGACCAAGGAACTCTTACTCAGGTACCCAGATTCCAGACCACCCGACAGAGATGAAATCAAGCGCCACATTGCCCGTCTCAAAAATAACAAAGCGCCGGGGTAAGACTCGGTAGTAGCAGAACTATGGAAATATGCCCCAGAGGAATCACTTGATATCTTTCAAAAGCAAATAGAAGAAATTTGGAACAAGGAGACCCTACCCGAAGATTGGAAAATAGCTTTGATCCATCCATTACACAAAAAAGGCAGCATGAAGAACATCAACAACTACAGAGGAACATCTTTGCTAACCGTGACTTACAAAATTCTATCAGTTGCCATCCTGGAGCGTTTGGAAGCACAAGTCGAACATCAAATAGGTGAATACAAAGGAGGGTTCAGAAAAGGTCGCTCAACAGCTGAACAGATCCAAAATCTCAAAACGATCATCAGATATTGTACACTAAGGTCCAAGCAGTATGTATCTGTCTTTGTGGACTTTAAGAAAGCGTACGACTCCATTGACAGGGAAGTCCTGCTAAACATCTTAAACGAATTTGGAGTTGATTTGAAACTACTGGCATTAATTAGAGCCACCCTGACCGATACAAAATCCAAGGTGAAGTTCCACGGATGTCTCTCGCATTCCTTTGACATCAAAACAGGAGTCCGACAAGGTGATGGGCTATCTCCGATACTCTTCAACTGTGTTCTTGAAAAGATCATCAGAACCTGGCGGGTGAGATTACAGGAAACCAACTACAGTCCATTGAGAATAGGAACCAAATCAAAGGGGATCGCAACAGACTGCTTAGCATTTGCCGATGATATTGCTGTTCTCTCAAACGACATAGAAACCGCTAGAGCTCAAGTTGAAATTTTAAAGCAAATTTCCGAACAAACTGGTTTGCAGATATCGTTTGAGAAAACAGAAGTAATGACTAACATCAAAGAGGCTCCACCAAAACTCCATACAAAATACGGGGACATCATCCGAGTAGACAAATTCAAATACCTGGGTGATTCATCATGAAAAATGGACTGGACAAAGAAGCACTTCAGGAGCGAGTACGCAAACTGGAAATAGCCTACCAAACATCCCGCACAATCTACAACAAAAAAATGCCTTCCCCAAAACACCAAGATACGTCACTATGAAACAGTTCTGAAGCCAGTAGTTCTATATGCAGCCGAAACCCTGTCTCTAAATGCCAACAAAGGACTCTTTGAAGAGCTGGAGAAAAGAGAACGCAAAATTGTGAGAGGAATCTTGGGATCAAAGTACAGAAATGGAATCCATCAAAAGAGATCCAACAAGGAAGTCTACAGCAAAATAGAGAAAATTACCGACACAATCAGAAAAAGACGGGCACGATTGTACGGTCATCTGAAAAGAATGGACGGAAGAAAGTTAACTAAAGAAATCTTTCACTTTTTTGATTCAAACCCCAAAACCACAAATCCCTGGTTTAGAAATACCAAAGAAGACCTGCAAATGCTACATATCTCAGCTGAAGACGCCCTTAACAGAGATTTCTTTCGCAAGAAAATATTGACGAACGGGCTAAACCGAGACGAGCAACCGAAGAGAAGACACGGTACCCCTTGGACAGAGGAGCGTAAGCAGGCCCACTCACAAAGAATGAGGGAAATTTGGGCTCTAAAGAAGGCCAAGTTCAGTGTCAAATGCAATAAGTCTTAACGTGGTCCTTGATGGCCCTAGCGAATTATATAATAATAATAATAATAATAATAATAATAATAATAATAATAATAATAATAATAATAATAATAATAATAATAATGTCAAATAAGCACTCGCGGATCAACTGAGGAAACTAGAACTGTGGTCAACGGCTTCGATGGCAGAAGAGGACATATGTCTCAATGGCTGAGAGGGCGGAAGAACCAAAAATAAAATCCACCTCGCGTCTGACTCGGATCGAGCGGTGAAGTGGTCAGCGTCTGTTTACCTAGTAGGTACGGCTGTATAGTTACGTTCCAGGAACTAGCAATCCCTGGTCCTAATTTCCCAGTGGAAACACTGGATCAATCTTTGATTACAAGCTATGATGATTCGTGAGAGTAAAATCAGCATTACCCCAGGTGGTAACCAATCCACCCGTCATGAGACGGCTACTGGGTATTCGGATTCTGGGGAACCCAGGCAATCACGAACGCAGAGAAAGTCGGAGTTCTCTGGCAAACTAACATCCAAAACCTTCACATACATTGGCATGTTCAATGTAAATACCTTAATCCAACCTGGTAAATTGCACAATCTTGCAACAGAACTAGATCAACAGAAAATTCAGATACTTGCCCTGCAGGAAACGAGATTCACTGATGAGGACACAGCTGATTATGGAAACTACCGTATCTTCAAGAGTAAAACGGAGCGGAGAGTTGGTAAGGGAACTCCCTTACTAGGAATGGCCTTCATGGTACATAAAAGTATTGTAGACTCAATAAAAGAAGTTACTGCCATAAGTAACCGGCTCATGACAATGCGAATCCAATGTGCTAACAAGAAATATACAATAGTGAATGTACATGCACCCACTAACGCGGACAATAAAAAAGAACCGCAAAAAACTGATGCATTCTGGGCTAAACTTGAGAAAATCATGGCGAAGATTCCAAAAGAGGATACAAAAATTTTGCTGGGCGACTTTAACGCAAAAATTGGTAAAGAAAAAGAACATCAGAAAACTGTTGGCAAATTCCCTGCTCACAAATTCACTAACAAAAACGGGTTGAGACTCGTTGAACTGTGTCAACAAAACAATCTTAAAATCATGTCAACTTCTCTGAGAAAATCTCCACGGAAACAGAAGACCTGGAGGTCTCCCGTTCCAGGGATCGGTGAATTTCAAATCGATCACATTGCCATCTCTCATCCCATGCAGAGAGAGGTACACGATGTACAGGTACGCCGAGGAGCAAACGTCGATTCCGATCACTACCTAGTGAGAATAAAAGTAAAATTCACCCCGAAGAAAATTCATCATAAGAGGTCACAAATACCGAAGTTTGATACAACACAGATTGGAATTACTAATCTGCAAGAAGTGTGGGAAATGGAACATGCAGGCACCTGGGAGAAATTCCGCAACAAAATCATCCAGAAAGCTCGAGAGCAAATTCCCCTGAAAAAGAATACTAAACACCCTTGGTGGAATTCTGAATGTGAACGTGCCTTGAAGGAACGAAAAGAAGCATTCCAGAAATACAACAGCAAGAAATCACCAGAAAACCAAACATATTTCAATGAAACTAGAAAACGAGTAGCCAAAATCATCAGGCAGGTCAAGAGAAAACACTTGAAGCAACAACTTGACTCGATTGAAGACAACTTTCGTAACTACAATGTACGAGATTTCTACAGGGAATTCGGAGGAAAAGTCCGTGGGTATGCTCCTCAAAACCTGGCTTTCAAAAGATCAGATGGAAAACTTGCATTCAGTAATCAGGATAATTGTCAGGAATTAGCGCTTTACTTCGCTGATCTCCTCAACTGTCCAGAGCCCCTCACAAGATTCCCTCAAGAACCCCCAAGTCACACTTTCCCAGAATCTCCACCACCGACAGAGAAAGAAATCCGCGGCCACATCCTCAAACTTAAAAACAATAGGACCTCCGGAGAAGATGGCATCATTGCGGAACTTCTGAAAAATCTTGGACCTAACTCCCTCAAGGAGCTCACTCAAATCATCACAGATATCTGGCAATCGGAAGAATTACCTCAGGACTGGAAGTGCGCCCTCATCCACCCATTACACAAAAAGGGAGATAAGACCGACGTAAACAATTACAGGGGCATTTCTCTTCTCCAAGTGACTTACAAAATTCTTTCAGCTTGCCTTTTGAAGAGAACGCAAGAACAACTTGAACAAAGTATTGGCGAATATCAAGCAGGCTTCCGCCCTGGTCGCTCGTGTGCAGAACAAATATTCAACTTGAAGGCAACACTTAAATACAAAGCATTGAGGAACAAACCGGTCATCTGCATTTTTGTTGACTTCAGGAAAGCGTACGACTCGGTTGATCGACAGTCTCTCTTCGTTATTCTTGAGGAAGTGGGGCTTGATTCCAAGACCCTCAACCTCATCCAGACAACACTCACTGACGCTATCTCCAAAGTTAAATTCATGGGGGAGATCTCTGAACCATTCACGATTAAAACTGGCGTCCGACAAGGTGACGGCTTATCTCCGCTTCTTTTCAACCTCGTCCTAGACAAAGTCATCCGCGAGTGGGAAAAGGTATTGAAAGACATGGGATACTGGCGCCCCATACGACTAGGACGACCCAAAGACGGTATTGAGATATCATGCCTCGCTTTTGCAGATGACCTGGCCATACTTACAGATGATGTATTCACAGCCGTTAAACAAATTGAAAGCCTTAGCGAATGTGCTGGAAAGGTTGGCCTACAAGTTTCCTTTGAAAAGACCAAGTTCTTCTGCTCAAAACTTGACATCCAAACTATGAACACGACACATGGGCAAATCAACAGAGTACCACACTTCAAGTACTTGGGAGAAATACTTGAACCAACGGGAGGCGAGAAGGTTGCCCAGAAAATTCGCCTACAAAAATTTCGGAAAGCCTACGGTAGGGTTCACAACATATACAATAAAAAGTGCTTGTCCCGCCATGCAAAGATCAGACACTATAATACAGTAATAAAGCCCGAAGTCTTATATGCCAGTGAGACCCTTACACTAAATGGGAAAGGTGACCTAGAAAATATTTTAAAAGAAGAAAGGAGAATCCTGAGGAAAATTCTCGGCCCCCGAAAAACAGAAGATGGATATAGACTGAGGTTACGCAGAGAGATAGAAGAGCATTCCAACATTGCAGCAGACATCCGTAAAAGACGTCTGAAATTCTATGGGCACGTCCACAGATTGCCGGCAAGTAGACTGACACACAAGATTCTCACCTACATAGAACATCTAAAAAATATTCCATGGGTACTAGAAGTGAAGAAGGATCTGGAAAAAGCCCAGATAAACCCAAATGACACCGCGGACAGAAACCTTTATACGAAAAAAATTAATGGATGGAAGGTGCAACCAGAGAACGAAGTGAAAAAGAAGACTGGAGCAAAGTGGACAGAAGAACGAAAAAGGATCTACGGAGAAAGGATGAGAGCTGTTTGGCAACTCAGAAAACAGAATCGTTAGAGCTTTGCGTGATCCATTGGGTCCATACGCACATAATAATAATAATAATAATAATAATAATAATAATAATAATAATAATAATAATAATAATAATAATAATAATAATAATTGTACCGGGCGGTACACCTCCATGCCGCTCATTCTAATATTGCGCCAATTTAAACTCCTCTACAGGAGAAGTTTGGAACCTTGAAAACAGAACTAATTCTACTATTTCTTAAAAGATGTCACTACTGTAAAATTGGTAATCTTGTAGTGTTCTGAACTGTGTCTATTTTGATTTGTGTTTGTTTATTCCGTATCAAGAAGTGTGGACATTCTCTTCTAGATGTCTCTACAGAGACAAACCTAGGATTACGCACTCTGTTGCAAGGTAATGAACCTTATTGAAGAAGTTTTGTGTTCATAAGTTTTTGACCGTACTAAATTTTGTTCTGTGGTTTGTGGGTTGGCAACATTAATCATTTCTACCCGCTTGTTTTGAATTTAGCCAATCCCGAATTTCTCTAATTAATTTTTGACCAAGAACGTATGTCTTCTCCGATATGGAGATGTTGCTTTAAGCTATCCAATAAAGTTGAGGGGGGTGTGTGTACTTATTCTTGAAAGGTCTCGAATGTTCCACGAGGGTATATAAACTGCTGATTTTCTTGTCTCGGTGCCACTTCAGTAACATCTTTCGCAGTGTGTGAATATATATAGCAGGGGGCGGGAAGCGCCTCTTTCTCCAAGCAGCAGTTCATCTACAAGGTAATGGCCTGTTAACATCTTCATTTCTTGCTAGCTCAGCAGTTTAACTCTCGGGGAAGGTTCGAAACCTTTAGTATGTAAACTACCCTTTTAAAATGTAAATTCTTTTCTGTCTATCTATAAATTACAAATCCGTAAAGCGGGGATAGAGAGTGCTTCACCCTCTCGAACTCCCCTTCATTTTGAATTTGAGGTGACTATATTTTCGTAACCGTTTTTCTCTTCCTCCTTAAAGTCTTAAACTTATTTGCCAACTAGTCACCTCCCTAGTATGGGATTAGCCCCTGTATAACTGGCCGAGTGCCACCTAGGTTTTAAGAAGTTTCATGTAGGAGTGCAAGCTACACCTCCAGTCAATTTGGTTTTTTGGGCCATTTAATTAACCCAAAGTTTGTTTTCTTCATGTGAAGGCCCTGTAGGTTGGGTACAATATACCCCTGTTTCACTGTATGTGCGCCTTAAGGGCAGTTAGGAATGGAGTTTGTTGTAGCCTTTGATAGGCTGGTAAAATTGAGAGCGGGTCTGCTCTTTTCCTCTTAACATTGTAATTAGGAGCAAGTGCTCCTCGTACTTAGGGGTTTTCTGCCCTTCAGCTATTGCGGTGGTGAGCTGTGAGCTCAGAACTTAATCTTGGGGCTCCAAGCCCAAATCTTGTAATAACTGTAATTTCTTAACTTGTTTTCCTGCTACTTGGTACCTGTTACTCTGTTGTTGTTATCTGTTGATTTTGAAAAGAAAATATAACCTTTGTTAAAATTTTAAATTAACTTTAATTTTGTAAGTTGAGACCTATTCCCGCCCGCACCTTCTTTCACCTCTAACTACCACGGATAACTCCGTAACAACAACAACAATAATAATAATAATAATAATAATAATAATAATAATAATAATAATAATAATAATAATAATGTATGTTCAGTTTTCAGTCTTAAGGCCGGTTGGATCCTCAACAGGTCCACCATGAGCCGTCATAGATGGCCTAGGCATCAATGAAGAGGTGTACTAGGGAAATGAGGAGTGAGGTAGTTTCCCGTTCCTTTCCTCACCGAGCCAGAAGTTGGTATTACATATCAGTCTGCCAAGCCCACTGAAACACATGCACCAACCGACATTACGAACAACATTTTCACACCATCCATAGCAGGAACTGGCTGCATTCGGAATGGAAATACTTGATGATGATGCTAGTTGTTTAAAGGGACTTTTAACATCTAGGTCATCGGCCCAATGACATTACTAGCATCGCTCATACCTCAGTCACTTTCATATTGTCAAAGCCAAGGGTGAGACAGAGACAGATCAGTGGAAAGCAACAACATTGCTCTAGCCTATACCAGTGCACTGTTAACACTACGTCCCGCCAGCAAAGGCAGAGTAATATGCATAACAAGTGAAATTATATTATACAGGCCTAGCTTTAGGACGTTGGTGAACAAATATCATTTTGCTCAAGTAAACCGAGATGAGAACCACCACTGCTTGGTCGGAAGAACGGAAGACCCAGCGACAGGATGAAGAGATTATAATAAGCGAAGAAAGCAAATTCAGCATCTGTTAATAAGTTCAATCGCGCACAACGATGTGAAAAAATGTCCGGTAAAGCAAAGCAATTTGGATGACAATGAAAAAATGTCTTTCCTTCATTTCTGGTTATTAGAAACTAGGGGAAGGCGTATTGTATTCTGTTCTACAATGAAATGAAATGTCGTATGGCTTTTAGTGCCGGGATATCCCAGGACGGATTCAGCTCGCCAGGTGCAGGTCTTTCTATTTAACACACGTAGGCGACCTGCGCCTCGTGATGAGGATGAAATGATGACGAAGACAACACATACACCCAGCCCCCGTGCCATTGGAATTAACCAATGAAGGTTAAATTCCCCGACCCGGCCGGGAATCGAACCCGGGACCCTCTGAACCGAAGGCCAGTACGCTGACCGTTCAGCCAACGAGTCGGACTGTTCTACAATGACCACCAAACAATAGTTCACATCAAACTCAAGCGAGGCGCACATAGCGACCGGAAAAACCCTACCGGTCCTTCCCAGCGGAGACCGCCGCCGTTCCTTTTAAAAAGAAGAAATTTGGAAGAACCTCATTGTTAAAACAGGAAAACAACAACAACAACAACAACAACAACAACGGGAAATGGATGAAAAGCAGGCAATGACTGTCCATTTCTTACATGAATATCATTTGCACACCCATGTGTTAAAATGGCTGGGCGGTTTACGAGGGCTAATCTCAACTCTGGCTTGTAGGCTATATCTTCAAGTTTTAACATGGATGTGTTTTCGGGCAGGGGCTCTATTTAGAATTAACAGCAATTTCCTGACACCATTGTAACCATGACAAGCATGTTCGTCTATGTATACTAGACCAGTAGCGTCACTGTGCACTTTCTCCCTGTAACTAAGAGCTTGAGAAAACCTCGTATCAAGTAAAGCCCGTTCTACTCAGTCCAGAATTAAAATCCTTGAACTGGCCGGAAAACGAACCCAGGGCCTTGGAATAACATACATTCACTCTACCTCTATACTGGTCCGACTCGTTGGCTGAATGGTCAGCGTACTGGCCTTCGGTTCAGAGAGTCCCGGGTTCGATTCTCCGCCGTGTCGGGGATTTTAACCTTCATTGGTTAATTCCAATGGCCCAGAGGTTGGGTGTTTGTGCTGTCCTCAATATCCCTGCAACTCACACACCACACATAACACTATCCTCCACCACAATAACACGCAGTTACCTACACATGGCAGATGCAGCTCAATGTGTTCTGGGCGATTTCCGACAAAAGAGTAGCGTTACAAAAATGTTGCAAAATTTGGGCTGGGAAGACTTGGGAGAAAGGAGACGAGCTGCTCGACTAAGTGGTATTTCCGAGCTGTCAGTGGAGAGATGGCGTGGGAGGAAATCAGTCGACGAATAAGTTTGAGTGGTGTCTTTAAAAGTAGGAAAGATCACAACATGAAGATAAAGTTGGAATTCAAGAGGACAAATTTGGGCAAATATTCGTTTATAGGAAGGGGAGTTAGGGATTAGAATAACTTACCAAGGGAGATGTTCAATAAATTTCCAATTTCTTTGCAATCATTAAGAAAAGGCTAGGAAAACAACAGATAGGGAATCTGCCACCTGGGCGACTGCCCTAAATGCAGATCAGTAGTAATTGATTGATTGATTGATTGATTGATTGATTGATTGATTGATCGATTGATCGATTGATTGATTGATTGATTGATTGATTGATTGATTGATTGATTGATTGATTGATTGATTGATTGATTGATTGATTGATTGATTGATTGATTGATTGATTGATTGATTGATTCCGTCCACCCTCATCGTAGGGTGTGCCTTACAAGGGCTTCACTCGGCTAGAAATAGCTATACGAAATTATTATTACCTCTACACTAGAAGGCTGAATAATAATAATAATAATAATAATAATAATAATAATAATAATAATAATAATAATTACAATGTCTAGAGTATTCTTTATTTTCTCACAATTCTGAGCCTTACCATTCTTATGTCTGTACACTTATTTCTCATTCATATATCGGAACTATTTATCTCCCCTGCGGGTGGAGTCAAAGGATGAATTATTTGAACCTCCTGCGCGTCGTAAGAGGCTATTAAGGGTGGAACAACCAAAGAATCTGTACTCGCCTTCTCGTCTCCTAACTCGGAAAAAAGTGTTGTTAAATTATTATAATAATTTCGTGTGGCTATTTCTAGCCGGATGTAGCCCTTGTAAGGCAGACCCTCCGATGAGGTTGGGTGTCATCTGCCATGTGTAGGTAACTGCGTGTTATTGTGGTGGATTATAATGTTATGTCTACTGTGTGAGTTGCAGGGATGTTGGGGACAGCACAAACACCCAGCCCCCGAGCCATTGGAATTAACCAATAAAGGTTAAAATCCCCGACCCGGCCGGTAATCGAACCCGGGACCCTCTGGACCAAAGTCCAGCACGCTAACCCTTTAGCCATGGAGTCGGCCGTCAAATTTTCATAAATAGAATATAGTCCAGCACGCTAATCCTTTAGTAGCCATGGAGTCGGCCGTCAAATTTTCATAAATAGAATATGTATTATATTTCTCTCGGTCTTCCCCCTATGGATGGAGGTATTAGAATAACACCCACTGTATCTCCTGCCTGTCGTAAGAGGTAAGTAAACTCGTGTTCTCATCCCGAGGTGGTGCAGCTCTTTTCAGGCACACCCCCATTGGAGGTGAGCTGCATGTACCATTTCAACCACACACCAGCCCTCCTGCCATTCTTAATTTTCTGGCATTACCGAGAATCGAACCCGGGCCACTAACCGTTACGCTACGGAGGCGGACGTCTTAAGAGATGACTAAAAGGGACTCTAGAAGCTCTTCACTTAGGGGTGTGGGTTGGTGACCAAGAGGACCTTAGCTAAGTCCTCGCATTGTGGCTCTTGTCTTCCTTTACCCGATAACTTCATTTTTCGAAGTGCCGGACGCCTTCCATTTTTGTCCCTCTGATTAATGTTAGTAGAGGATGGTTGCCTAGTCTGACTTCTTCATAAAACAATAATCACCACCATCTCTCTCGGTCCTGGCCATCCATCAACAGCTGCCAATTTCAGATGACCGCCTGCCATAAGACACAGCCTGCACGGTTGCTAGGTTACACCTCCGCCACACATTGTGTTACATAACACTATTTCGTTACACACATTTTCGGATGACGGCCAGCTCTCAGACATATGCACGGTATGTCAAAACATAGCGGGAACATCCATCCCGGACAGGCGCTCTAGTTTTATGGGTGGCTATATTTCTAGAAAATAGAACTCGGAACATTAAAGTAGGTGAAACGTTATCTCACCCAGTAATCATTACGAGGGGAATTCCTCAAGGCAGTATTATTGTACCATTATGTTTTTTTATATACATAAATTATATATGTATAAGAACTGGAATCTGTGATAAGGCTTTTCTGCGGAATTATGTATAGAGTAGTAAATAAGTAACAGGATTGTGAGCAACTGCAAAAAGACCTCGACAATGATGTGAGATGGACAGCAGGCCATGGTATGATGACAAACGGGATTATGAGAGTATTTATGCGTTGTGGTAAGGATGTAAAGGGGAGGGCAGATAAGTCTCTGGTAAGTTCCCAACTAGAGTATAGTTTCAGTGTATGGAACACTCACCAGGATTACTAAATTCTAGAACTGGGAAAAAATCAAAAGGAAAGTAGCTCATTTTGTTCTGGGTGATTTCCGACAAAGGAGTAGCGTTCCGAAAATGTTGCAAAGTTTGGGCTGTGAAGACTTGGGAGAAAGAAGACGAGCTGTTCAACTAAGTGGTATGTTTCGAAGTGTCAGTGGAGAGATGGCGTGGAATGACATCAGTGGACGTATAAGTTTGAATCCTGCCTTTAAAAGTGGGAAAGATGACAATATGAAGATAAAGTTGGAATTCAACAGGACAAATTGGAGCAAATATTCGTTTAGAGGAAGAGGAGCTACGGAATAGAATAACTTACCAAAGGAGATGTTCAATAAATTACCAAATTCCTTGCAATTATTTAAGAAAATACTAGGTAAACAACAGATAGGGAATCTGCAACC
Organism: Anabrus simplex; assembly: GCF_040414725.1. NCBI lineage: Eukaryota > Metazoa > Arthropoda > Insecta > Orthoptera > Tettigoniidae > Anabrus > Anabrus simplex. Next base: position 58,116,475 of record NC_090265.1, on the reverse strand, counting down.
TGGGCGGCTGCCCTAATTTCAGATCAATGGTAATTGATTGATTGATTGATTGATTGATTGATTGATTGATTGATTGATTGATTGATTGATTGATTGATTGATTGATTGAGTGATTGATTGATTGATTGATTGATCTTTCTTCGCGATGAATATCCATTAAATGTACAGGGAATCAGACTATCCAGTTTTTTATGCTAGAACCTGGTAATTAGCAAGTAGGTGGTTCAAAGACGAACCGTCATCCCTTTTATGAAAATGGTAGGAAATGCTGTATAAACAAAACCTTAACTTTTATCCTCAAAATATCATTATGTATACCAAGAAATTTAGATGACAAGTAAAGAATTTTGATGGTCAGTCAGATGCTGAAGAGAAGCTCTGAAAGAACACCAGAAAATATTTGTTGTTGTTGTTGTTGTTGTTGTTGTTGTTGTTGTTGTTGCTGTTGCTGTTGTAGTCGCTTAAGTGCGGCCAGCATCGAGTATTTGGGAGAGAGTGTGCTCGAACCCGTCTATCGGCAGCTATGAAAATGATTATCCGTGGTTTCCCATTTTCACAGCAGACAAATGCTGAGGCTGTGCCTTACTAAGCCACGGCCGCTCCCTTCCCACTCCTAGCCCTTTCCTGTCACATCTCCGCCATAAGACCTACCTGTGTCGCTGCAACTTAAAGGAACTTGTAATTTATTTAGTTATTCTTTCTTTTTTGTAAAGTCAAATTACATTCTCAGTCGTGTAATAAAATGTATTTATCCTCACATGTGGAGATTGGATCTGAAGGTGAAGTCGTCTCTTTACTGTGTTGAACATACAAATTACGTAATAGAGGTGTGTCTCTTCAAAGGTGCTATTTCCACTTCAAAACGTTTCATGATTTCGTCCACATGCATTGCAGTAACCAAATACTGTCGAATGCCAAGATAAACCCAGACCAAGAGATATTTTTTATTTCATTAAAAGTTGTAGCATACCCGACCATGGATACGTTCCATGTACCTTTTATTATACATTTCTTGAATTTCCCCATAACTTTCCTATGGTGTAAACAACACCTTTTGAGCAGATACTCGTCACTATTTTTGCTTAGCTTATCCCTGCTTAATACACGGTATTCATGCACTCCTCACTATTTTTGCTTAGCTTATCCCTGCTTAATACACGGTATTCATGCAGTTCCTTGGAGAGCGTCTTATCGCGGCTTTAGTGTTGAAAACATTTCTTAGCAGCCTAAAATGACTTGTTTCTTTACTCGTTCTTTCAATTCAAATCCTAGCCAAATTAAGTTATTTACATCATTCTCTCTACAGTGTGTGTTCCTTGGTTCAATACCCTCAGGCGTTTTTTGATTCTTTTGAAAAATGTCCTCACCTAATGTAGTTATAAGGGCTTAAGTTTAACTTTGCATTGACTCACATTAGCGCTCGTAGTGGTGCTTTAGTGAAACAATGCATTGACTCACACTAGCGCTCCTAGTGGTAGAAAAAGGCAAACTGCTAATCTAGTCACGGCTGACTAGATTCCTCGCTGCGCTGAGCTAGCTAGTGCGACGCATCAAGTCGGCCGTGATCTAATCGACCAGATAACGATGATTAAGGAAAGGATTGTAACTTTTAGAAATAAATAAAGAATATTATATTTTATTTACCTAAAATTCGTAGCTCGTACCCCTAGGATGTTTTCCAACATTGAGTCGCTTGCCTGAAGGGCTAGAACTGTGGATTTTTCTGTAGTTTTGTCGTCGTACTTCACCTTAAAACAATAGTCACCATCACGATCCAATGGCCCAAACTTATTTTTATTCGGACGGAAACGGTCCTTCCGGCTACGTCATGGATTCACTGAGCGCGCCAATCCTCCACATGACGAAGTTCTTAAAGTGCTTATTGTCATTCTACTTTCCGGTATTTTAGCTTCCGGATTAATTTCAGTCTGCTTAATGATGCAAGTTATGCTTGTTGACCTGTCTGTAAGTAGAAGATAGATTACTCCAGCTGAACTATTATTCATTTCCCTTGGTGTTTCATTGAGACGTAGTGAATGATGACGATGATGACGTCATATTAGAGGTTCAACTTAGTTTAGCTGTCGCCCCAGACCTTGCTCTGTACCTTGTTGGATTGTTCCTTGACGTCTTGTTCTCTCTAGAGAGAAGGTGAAACAGAGAGCGAGAAATGCAGAAGTTCCATCTCGTTAACTCCTGAGGTATCGGCTTGTTTCTGAACACGGTTATAATTATTAGAGGGTAGAAGGGATGGATGTGCCGCCGGCTTGACTCGTCTTGTCTGTGGTTTTAAGAAGGAGATGGAGAATTGCTTAAAGTAAATGTATATATCAAGTGTGAGACAGAGATGGATAGATATATGTCAGCGTGTCATCCTGTCTTTGTATTTAACCCTGGAACTTTACGACAGTCTAATCTATACCTAACTTCTCTGTATCATAACTCAGGCAAGTGAGGAGAAATTATTAATTCTCGGTAATTAATTTTGACTCTTGGGTGACTGATGTTGAATTGCACTGCTGTCAGGGGGCGACATCAATAATAATCATATACGGTCGTGTACCCTGGTTACTACCCCTCACCTCCAGAGCTTCATAATGTGATACCTATCACAGAGAATGTCCCTGGATTTTATCTTCCCTGAAGAGGTTAGTCGACTCTTAACCACGTAAGGTCAAACCTTGCGGATCTACTCTTTCCCAATTTAAGATGTCTCAGAGACGTAGCCAGTGGGGCGGGGTGCGTGGATTTTATAAAAATAAAATAAAAACAAATTGACAATAAACATTCAGGGACATATTGTAGAACCAACAGATCTGTTGAATCTATTTTCTAAGAAGCCTCGAAAGTTGGGGTTTAGATTGTAAACTGATACCATTCACTGTAGAACTGTTGACGTTGATCGTATTGTTCTTGTTCTGTGTTTTAATGTATGATTTTTGTAGTGAACTGCAATCTGAATATCAACATAATTCACTTGTATCAGTGTCGTTTAATTACTCGCACCACACACACAAGGGCCACCATTGTGTTCTATCATCATTTTGTAACTATAACCCGCCCCCCAACGGCCGATCCTGGTTACGCTACTCTGGTGCCTTCTGACCACAGGAGGTGAGTGACTTTCATGAAGTATTTTTCCTACTCTGCGTTTTCTTTATCAGGGATGCCGTATCTTGGATTCGAACCATTGCCGGAGGTTCAACGTCCAGGACAATACTCTCGGACCACACACACGTTTTTCCTTCTATCGTGTCTTCAGTGATAGGGGTGCCAACTGTCTGATTTTCGACCGGACAGTCCATGTTTCAAGGCAAGGTCGTCATGGCCAATCAATCATCTCTACCGAAAGGGAAATATCCCCTTTGTCTCCCCTCCATCTAAGACCTGAATTACATAACTTTTCCTAGTACATAGGCTGATTCTTTAATAGTGGCAACAGTGCTGTAGCACCGCTGTGAGACGGAGGTAGGTAATGTCGTTCATACCACAGGTGGGATAAATCCCTACCCTACCTCCGAGCAAATGAACATGCCCTTCCCCATCCATGTGCAGGCGCAGTTGTGAATGAGCGGTCACGGAAAACATTCCCAATATTCTTGAAGCAACAGCAGAGGAGATGGATAAAGTGTAATGTGCTAGAGGTCACAGTGCACTACAATGTCACCAAGGACTTCAAGAGGATTGCGGTGCATCTGCAGTACATTACCGAACAGCAGCAAGATAGAAGGACGGAAAAGTGTGTCAGTAATGCCTCGGTGTGATCACCCACCGGTAAGTTATGAGGACTTGTAGATGTGTCCGCGTTATTGCAGATGGATTGGAACTTCACGATTCGTGAGTTAGTCCAAGACACCAGACTGACACCTTCGACTGTGCTTTACGTCCGCAGGGACGGCATGGTGAGGCGAAAAATTGCCTCAAGAAGTGGAGAAATGCAGAAATGGCTATGATGTGATGCTGCTCCTACTCACTTGCAGCACTACGATGCCGGCATGGAGGAAGTCTGTGTTCATTCCTTGAAACCACATAATGATGGCGTGCTGAATGGCCGTATCTCCGTTCAATCCCTTATGGTAGAATTCCAGTGTTATTCACGCAAGCTTTATACTATTATAAGGAAGTAGAAAAGACGCAAATCTTACGTGGAATTCCTTTTAAAGGGCAGATGTGTTCATTCAGGGACCTACCAGCCTGTCCCCAGAAGTACGTTTGCTTTTATAACCTAATAAACAGTACCACACGCCACTCTCCATTGGTAGTGTAGGTACCAGCATTGTTATTGACTAACACATAATCGGATATGACGTCATTCCCATCAATGATAAAAAATATATTCCGTTACCAACTCCGCGCAGTATAAAAGCACAGGTAAATATAGCCTGTGTCAATAGAACAACAGAGGTAATGAATCAACAAAGGACAGTTATTGGCAGGGACGTGTGATTTCAAATGCACTGCTGTCCCGATCTCGAGGTACCTACCAAGAACAATAGTATTTAGTCATTAGCCGCGCGTAACCAACCCACACCAATTACTTTGTAACTATCCTGCATGAAAAATGAATTCAGCATTTTACTCCACTAACCCACAAAGGATGCGCTGCTATCGCCCTACGGAATGCTAGAAGCTTAACAGACTGCCGTCTGGGCTACTCTCTGTCGTGAGAATAGTGGCCCCTTCGGGGTCACACTTCGTTGGAGAGGCTTTTTTCTGTGGCCGCTGAGTATACTGTCCGCATGGCAAGAAAAAGAAGTGCTATAGCCTTTTTGCCTCACCTAACAATGTACACCAATAATTGTCTTGTCCCTTGTTCCTAAGTAGATCGGTTGGCAGCCTCGTGCACCACGCGATCACGTCGCCCGCGAGAAATAAACAAATGACGTTCATAACGCCCCTAGATGGTTGCGATGCAAGTGGTGATCCATGGTACTAACGTTGCGTGAATCAAGCTGGAGTTCTGCTGTACTGCCATTGGATGGAATTCTCTGCGTGCCAGGTCAGTTCTGTAAGGAGGAAGGGGGAAATGCTGGTATGAATGCCTTGGTATACCGTTGGAACACATGCTTGGACAAGAACTGTGCTTATGTCGAATAGTACTGCGTATCACTACCCTATAACTGTGTATCCTTATATCTGCCTGTAAAATAAAGTATCTCCGTGCCTTATTTTTAAAGGCTACTTAGTAGCATTAGAGATAGAGGCGATTTGTTTACCAGAATACATCAAATTTGCGTAGCTGGACATTCGTTCAACGGTCATTATTCACTATTATACTTCGCAACAGAACGCGTAGGTATTTCCCAAATTTACCTGTGACGAGTGGGAAATTGTGACAGCGTAAAAGTAAATACGTTTCAAGAAAACTTTCGTTCAAATGGAGAGTCATTCCTGTGGTTTCTAAAGGAACTGGTGTCTCCACCGACCTTCTAGAAGGTCCTAAATTATTTTCAATTCTCCCTGGATTTCAGTGGTTGTGTCACAACGTCTTTTCTTGTGGTTCACTCGTGTGTTTATATGTGTACATTTGATCAACGTTCCCAAAGTATTCGGTTTCCTGCCAAATCTAGTATTTTCGCTGTTTTTGGACAGGTGCGATCATATTTATGCATTAACGGTAAGCGGGAAATCTGGAGGTTCTTGAGCGTCCAGCAGATTTAGGTGTTACGAATGTATAATCAATGCAACAATGATCTGATTGGGGGCGGTCATTTGCATTGTGTTTTAACGAACTTCTGTATTATCTTCAATCAATGGTACAGTAAGCTTCTTGTAGATAGGACGGATTAGGAAATCTCAAATGAGCTGGCCATAGCTGTGAGCTTGCATTCGGGAGATGGTGGGTTCTAATCCCACCGTGGACAGCTCTGAAGATGATTTTCCGTGGTTTCCAATTTTCACTCCAGGCGAATGCTGAAGTTGTATCTTAATTAAGGCCACGACCGCTACGTTCCCAATCCTAACCCTTTCCCATCCTTCAGTCACCGAAAACCTTCGATATATTAGTGGGACGTTAAACCACTAACAAATAATAATAATAATAATAATAATAATAATAATAATAATAATAATAATAATAATAAGTTAAGAGTGAAATTCATGGGAGAAATCTCAGGCGAATTCCTGATAAAAACTGGTGTCCGGCAAGGAGATGGACTGTCACCCCTCCTCTTCACCCTCGTCCTAGATAAGGTGATGAGGGAATGGGAAAAAGAACTGAAAGCACAAAATAGCTGGAACCCAGTAAACATCGGGACACGAAAAAACAAGCTTGAAATTCCATGCTTAGCCTTCGCGGATGACTTGGCCCTTTTGTCCAGCGATGAAGTCACAGCAATAAAGCAAGTTGAAATTCTCCAAGAATGTGTCAGAAAGGTCGGACTTCATATCTCCTTCCAGAAAACTGAATTTTTCCGTGCAAAACTAGACATCCATAGTCTCAATACAAAATACGGAAAAATCAACAGAGTCCCTCACTTCAAATACCTGGGCGAAATTCTCGAACCAACCGGACAAGAGAAAATAACCCAAAACAACCGTGTCCAAAAACTCAGAAGAGCTTATGGGAGAACAAGAGAAATCTACAACAAAAAATGTATGTCTCTCCACGTTAAGATTAAACATTACAATACTGTAATCAAACCTGAGGCTTTATATGCAGGGATACCTCTAACGCTTCATAGAAAGGGCGAGCTGGTAAATATCCTAAAAGAAGAGCGAAAAATCATGAGGAAAATTTTAGGACCAAGACACACGGGAGAAGGGTACCGCCTCCAAACCCGGAAATCCACAGAAAAATGATCTAATATTGCGGCAGACCTCAGGAAAAGAAGGCTGAAATTTTATGGACATGTTAAGAGGCTTCCAGAAAATAGACTAACCCACCAAGTTCTTGAAAGAGTTGATAAACTGAAGAATTTCTCTTGGATACAACAAACAAAAGTGGACATGAAAAACGCACAAACTCAACCTGAAGACATTTTGAATCGAAATATATATAGAAAGAAAATTGACAATTGGGAAGTTACTCCAGAGAATGAAGTACCAAAAAGAGCAGGTACCAAGCGGACGGAAGAACGGAAAAGGATCTTTAGTCAACAGATGAAAGCATCCTGGATCCTCCGCAAACGAAATCATAAATAAAGCTTCGTGTGTTTCAAAAGGGACCATTCACGTATAATAATAATAATAATAATAATAATAATAATAATAATAATAATAATAATAATAATAATAATAATAATAATAAATAAAAACCTACAAACTGTTTTTCTATTCAATGACCGGGTCAGGGATGGAATTAAAAATAACCCATCTTGTGGCGAGGATAGGAATTGTGCCGGCTGCCGAAGCCTGTCGCACTCCTCTGGGGTAATGATTAATGACTGACAGATGAAATGAACTGATAGCGGAGAGTGTTGCTGGAATGAAAGATGACAGAGAAAACCGGAGTACCCGGACGAAAACTTGTCCCGCCCCGGCTTTTTTAAGCACAAATCTCACATGTAGTGACCGGGATTTGAACCACGAAACCCAGCGCTGCCGCCTGAGCCACGGAGGATCCATTAATATTTTTTTTCTGTTGTTGGCAGTGATATTGTCTTTAACACCTCTGCGTTGTCTGGTAGACGTTGTTGAAGACCTGTCATTGGAAGGATCTCGTGGAAGAGGATCAACTTACTTCAATCAATCAATCAATCAATCAATCAATCAATCAATCAATCAATCAATCAATCAATCAATCAATCAATCAATCAATCAATCAATCAATCAATCAATCAATCAATCAACCAACCAATCAATCAATCAATCAATCAATCAATCAATCAATCAATCAATCAATCAATCACTACTGATCTGCATTTAGGGCAGTCGCCCAGGTGGCAGATTCCCTATCTGTTGTTTTCCTAGCCTTTTCTTAAATTATTTCAAAGAAACTGGAAATTTATTGAACATCTAACTTGGGAAGTCATCCCAGTCCCTAACTCACCCCGTAAACGAATATTTACCCCAATTTGTCCTCTTGAATTCCAACTTTATCTTCATATTGTGATCTTTCCTACTTTTAAAGACACCACTCAAACTTAGTCGTCTACTCATGTCATTCCATGCCATCTCTCCAGTGATACCTCGGAACATACCACTTAGTCGAGCAGCTCGTCTCCTTTCTCCCAAGTCTTCCCAGCCCAAACTTTGAAACATTTTTGTAACGCTTTTCTTTTGTCGGAAATCACCCAGAACAAATCGAGCTGCTTTTCTTTGGATTTTTTTCCATTTCTTGAATCAAGTAATCCTCGTGAGGGTCCCATACACTGGAACCATACTCTTACGAGAGACTTATATGCCCTCTCCTTTACATACTTACTACAACCCCTAAATACCCTCATGACTCCGTGCAGAGATCTGTACTCTTTATTTACAATCATATTTATGTGATTACCCCAATGAAGATCTTTCCTTATATTAACACCTATGTACTTACAATGATCCCCAAATGGAACTTTCACCCCATCAACGCAGTAATTAAAACTGAGAGGACATTTCCTATTTGTGAAACTCACAACCTGACTTTTAACCCCATTTATCATCATACCATTGTCTGATGTCCATATCAGAATATTATCGAGGTCTTTTCGCAGTTGCTCACAATCTATTAATTTATTACTCTGTACAGAATAACATCATCTGCAAAAAGCCTTAGGGCCTATCTCTGATTCCACTTCTTTACATATATCATTGATATATAAGAAAACATAAAGGTCCAATAATACTGCCTTGAGGAATTCTCCTCTTAATTATTACTCTAATTATCTGAGTTCTATTTTCTAGAAAGCCACCCATTCAGTCACTCTTTTGTCAAGTCCAGATGCACTCTTTTTTGCCAGTCATCTCCCATAATCAATCATATCAAATGCCTTAGATAGGTCAGTCACGATACAGTCCATATGACCTCCTGAATCCAGGATATCTACTATATCTTGCTCGAATCCTACAAGTTGAGCTACAGTGGAATAACCTTTCCTAAACCCAAACTGCCTTCTATCAAACCAGTTATGAATTTCGCAAACATGTCTAATATAACCAGAAAGAATGCTTACCCAAAGCTTACATGCAATACATGTCAAACTGACTGGCCTTAAATCCTTAAATATCAGTGATGATGTATGAATACTTCTTTTTTTTTTTTTTTTTTTTTTTTTTTTTTTTTTTTTTTTTTTTTTTTTGCTAGGGGATTTACGTCGCACCGACACAGATAGGTCTTATGACGACGATATGAATACTCTACTGGCTGTGCATCAATTCATGTTAGAAGTACAACAATGGACATTGTTGACTGGAATAGGATTTGACCGAAGGGCAAAACCGAATTCCTCAGAATTTATTGTTAGCTGTAAATTAAAGGATAAACTAGAATGGCGTTTGATATAACTAGGGCGAGTACACCTCCTAGTTTGTTGGGGAATGATCGTAAAATGGTGTAAGTGAAAAGGAATGTTGATAGGTGTAACTAGAGGGCTAGAGAAAGGGCGTCACCTTATAGGTGGCCCGGCCCTTCCTTTCGGGAAGGGGAATGAACATATTCCCCTAGGTCCTAACTAGAGGAAGGACTTGGGGTGAAATTGAAGATTTTCCAGCAGTTTTTGGGAATTACTGTTTTTGACGTGATTTTCAACCCACTTAGGCGATTTATAACTCAACCAGTTAATGAAACGGTGTTAGGTGCTGGCAATATTGCGTCAAATTTATGTTAGCAGTATGATCAACTCCTTTGACATGGCGCCATCAGAGTCACTACGGAGATAGTAAGTACTATTCGGGCTCCGCAAGATACAGTTCTGTCTTTACTTGTACTTCTCGGCCTCTCCTCAGTTTTCCGAGGTCGACACGTTGTGTACAATGAGCCCAGTTTAACAGCCGTATGCCCTTCCTAACGCCAATTCTATTTCGTCGGAAAACTCTTGTTCTCTTCCGATTCCGGCGTTATTACATTTTTGAGTCTAACAAATTCATTTCCACGCCCTTCAAAATAATGTTGTGTTTCTTGGGGGGAAAATGTCTGAAAAACATGAAAATCCACAGCTTATTTCCAGTCATTCGACCGAGTCAGGAAAGGAATGAATGAAGCCCCCTATATGGCGGCGAGGATAGGAATTGTGCTGGCTGCCGAAGCCTGTCGCACTCCTCTGTAGCAGTGATTAAATGACTGACAGATTAGATGGAATTATATTGGAGAGTGTTGCTGGAGTGAAATATGGCAGGGAAAACTGGAATACCCGGAGAAAAACCTGTTCCAGCACAATTTTCACATGGAATGACCGGGATTTGAACCACGGAACCTAGCGATGAGAGGCTGGTGCGCTGCCCCTTGAGCCACGGAGGCTTCTTCAGTAGTCTCGCATGAGATAAAAACCATTGCTACCCCCGCCCCCCGGATACAACCCTAATGGAAACATTTCCACGAGCTGATCATGTGAATAATAACAAATAATAATAATAATAGGAAAAAAGGACATATTATTAAGAGTTTGTGTGTCTCTCACATGCGCTGAGAAGGTGATGTAGGCTATTAGGCTTGGAGCTAAGCTTAACGCACATGTGCTTGCCATATGGGAACTTCAAGAGCAAGTGTTATCATCTTCTGCCAAACATTTCTTCAATGATATCCCCTGACTCTACTGTTTACGAGCTGTGACTTGCAAAGTGAAATATGTCGGCCGGACACGGGATTCGAACCTGACTTTGATCTTTACCATGGTGGCATATCTCACTCGCTGCCACATTAGTCACCAGCTAGTTACACGAGCTCGCCAGGTTGCCCCAAAATAGTCTCTAATGGGAAGATCCGCATGACGGCGTGGAAATCGTTAGAGCAGCAAAGCTTCCGTTTGATTAGTACAATGTTACCTGACAGCAAAAATAAAATATCGCACCGCATCAAAGCAAGGCTGGAATTTTACATCGTAAATTTAATGCATGAGAAGTTGAGAATGTAATAAGTTTTCTCTACAAATTGTACTGCTTACAACTTGGCTCTACATTCCTATAGAGTAGATGTTGGTTTTAACGTCATCCAAGGGATCGGAGAAATTCTGTCGTTATAAACGAGTGTTGTATTAACTGAAGTGTAGAGATTGTGCGATTAGTCATGTGATTATACCTGCATTGCTAGCCATTTATCTTTACGTAACTATCACAGCCCAGTCTTATGAGCGTTCCAGGTTTTGGACATGTGAAGACGAACTGTTTGACAAAACTGCAGGATATAAAGGTCGACGTTTCAGAAAAAATCGTCTTCTTCTTCTTCTTTTCTTTTCTTCTTTTCACTGTTACTTAGGGTCGGCACTCCATATGGAATAAACCCTGTTCTATAGCCAAATATCTTTTCTGACGTCAACCGTCGTATGTTGAGGGATGTACGAGGGTCGAATCATAAGTCACGGGAACTATTGTTTTCTCGCGAACAGGAGACAACACGGAAAATCTAATATGTGCATTTGGAAATATAGGGCATGTACTTATGCGTAGTGCCTGAAGACATATTCTGACTTCAGGAGATTCTCGTAGGAAAGTGACAGAACACAGGCCATTGTTAAACATTGTTTTATTATGGTACAGACAGCAAATACAGAAGACTATGTACAAAGGACAGGTTTCCACTGGTTACAGACATCTATATATATAAAAGCAAGTCGGGCTGGAGCGATGTATATATAAATATTTAAAAATGAAAAAAGACGTGAATTAATGAGGCACTTCCAGAAATCTCAGAAATTTGAAACTTGGTACGAGGGAAACTGATGACCCCAGGATCCCTAGAAAAATCGGAAATTCTCAAAATTCCCTGAAGGGGGCACGCTGGGGGGGCTCAAATTTTGGGCTCAGTATAAGAACACAGTCGTATAGTATATCCAAAACGATAACCTATAGGTTTCGTGGGCTTAAAAATTTTCGGGAATTTCCTCATTTTTATCCCCCATCCCCCCAAATCAAGATGGCGGCACAACCTGCGAGACGAGGTAGACAATTGAAATTTGGTGATTTTGAACCCTAACCGACGGGAAAATTCCAAGATGTTAAAATTTTTCACTTTTTACCCCCAAGGATATCGAAATATGGAGGCAATTTTAATGACTGTGCAGACATTCCTTCTGAGCAATTTTTTGGCTAAACGGTAAGTCGTATCACAAAACGGATGGCACAACGTCCCTTCAATTCGGAGTGATCTACAACTTTGGTCCTGTGACAGTTTGTCGTATCTCTCTCCCTTATACGTTAAATTTGGCCGTATTTCTGGATTGTTCGTAAATTTGGTGATTTTTACAAGTATATTTTATTCTTTGACACACTTATAACAATGATAGGATCATCATGTTGTGTGCGCACATTGGCACGATTAAGGGACATATGTGTACCAAATTTCATGATTCTAGCTTATACATAAGTAGGCAAAATGTAATGTAAAATGTTAAAAATGCACCCAAATTTCACCCTATTCAAAATTTGAACTCAATTTACCCCCTTAATATGGGAGATACGAGGAAATGGTTTAGAAACAAACATGTAGAGCGATAAATGAGGCGTCTGATGGCGCAAACCGTTTCGTAATATCATAAACCGTTTAGGAGATATGAATCTCGAAGTGGAAGTCTGCACTTTCCAACGTGCTCATGCTTATCCGTCATCTATATATATAAAAGCAAGTCGGGCTGGAGCGATGTATATATAAATATTTAAAAATGAAAAAAGACGTGAATTAATGAGGCACTTCCAGAAATCTCAGAAATTTGAAACTTGGTACGAGGGAAACTGATGACCCCAGGATCCCTAGAAAAATCGGAAATTCTCAAAATTCCCTGAAGGGGGCACGCTGGGGGGGCTCAAATTTTGGGCTCAGTATAAGAACACAGTCGTATAGTATATCCAAAACGATAACCTATAGGTTTCGTGGGCTTAAAAATTTTCGGGAATTTCCTCATTTTTATCCCCCATCCCCCCAAATCAAGATGGCGGCACAACCTGCGAGACGAGGTAGACAATTGAAATTTGGTGAAATTATAGCTTTTGAACCCTAACCGACGGGAAAATTCCAAGATGTTAAAATTTTTCACTTTTTACCCCCAAGGATATCGAAATATGGAGGCAATTTTAATGACTGTGCAGACATTCTTTCTGAGCTATTTTTTGGCTAAACGGTAAGTCGTATCACAAAACGGATGGCACAACGTCCCTTCAATTCGGAGTGATCTACAACTTTGGTCCTGTGACATTTTGTCGTATCTCTCTCCCTTATACGTTAAATTTGGCCGTATTTCTGGATTGTTCGTAAATTTGGTGATTTTTACAAGTATATTTTATTCTTTGACACACTTATAACAATGATAGGATCATCACGTTGTGTGCGCACATTGGCACAATTAAGGGACATATGTGTACCAAATTTCATGATTCTAGCTTATACATAAGTAGGCAAAATGTAATGTAAAATGTTAAAAATGCACCTAAATTTCACCCTATTCAAAATTTGAACTCAATTTACCCCCTTAATATGGGAGATACGAGGAAATGGTTTAGAAACAAGCATATAGAGCGATAAATGAGGCGTCTGATGGCGCAAACCGTTTCGTAATATCATAAACCGTTTAGGAGATATGAATCTCGAAGTGGAAGTCTGCACTTTCCAACGTGCTCATGCTTATCCGTCATCTATATATATAAAAGCAAGTCGGGCTGGAGCGATGTATATATAAATATTTAAAAATGAAAAAAGACGTGAATTAATGAAACACTTCCAGAAATCTCAGAAATTTGAAACTTGGTACGAGGGAAACTGATGACCCCAGGATCCCTAGAAAAATCGGAAATTCTCAAAATTCCCTGAAGGGGGCACGCTGGGGGGGCTCAAATTTTGGGCTCAGTATAAGAACACAGTCGTATAGTATATCCAAAACGATAACCTATAGGTTTCGTGGGCTTAAAAATTTTCGGGAATTTCCTCATTTTTATCCCCCATCCCCCCAAATCAAGATGGCGGCACAACCTGCGAGACGAGGTAGACAATTGAAATTTGGTGAAATTATAGCTTTTGAACCCTAACCGACGGGAAAATTCCAAGATGTTAAAATATTTCACTTTTTACCCCCAAGGATATCGAAATATGGAGGCAATTTTAATGACTGTGCAGACATTCCTTCTGAGCTACTTTTTGGCTAAACGGTAAGTCGTATCACAAAACGGATGGCACAACGTCGCTTCAATTCGGAGTGATCTACAACTTTGGTCCTGTGACATTTTGTCGTATCTCTCTCCCTTATACGTTAAATTTGGCCGTATTTCTGGATTGTTCGTAAATTTGGTGATTTTTACAAGTATATTTTATTCTTTGACACATTTATAACAATGATAGGATCATCATGTTGTGTGCGCACATTGGCACGATTAAGGGACATATGTGTACCAAATTTCATGATTCTAGCTTATACATAAGTAGGCAAAATGTAATGTAAAATGTTAAAAATGCACCCAAATTTCACCCTATTCAAAATTTGAACTCAATTTACCCCCTTAATATGGGAGATACGAGGAAATGGTTTAGAAACAAACATGTAGAGCGATAAATGAGGCGTCTGATGGCGCAAACCGTTTCGTAATATCATAAACCGTTTAGGAGATATGAATCTCGAAGTGGAAGTCTGCACTTTCCAACGTGCTCATGCTTATCCGTCATCTATATATATAAAAGCAAGTCGGGCTGGAGCGATGTATATATAAATATTTAAAAATGAAAAAAGACGTGAATTAATGAGGCACTTCCAGAAATCTCAGAAATTTGAAACTTGGTACGAGGGAAACTGATGACCCCAGGATCCCTAGAAAAATCGGAAATTCTCAAAATTCCCTGAAGGGGGCACGCTGGGGGGGCTCAAATTTTGGGCTCAGTATAAGAACACAGTCGTATAGTATATCCAAAACGATAACCTATAGGTTTCGTGGGCTTAAAAATTTTCGGGAATTTCCTCATTTTTATCCCCCATCCCCCCAAATCAAGATGGCGGCACAACCTGCGAGACGAGGTAGACAATTGAAATTTGGTGAAATTATAGCTTTTGAACCCTAACCGACGGGAAAATTCCAAGATGTTAAAATTTTTCACTTTTTACCCCCAAGGATATCGAAATATGGAGGCAATTTTATTGACTGTGCAGACATTCCTTCTGAGCAATTTTTTGGCTAAACGGTAAGTCGTATCACAAAACGGATGGCACAACGTCCCTTCAATTCGGAGTGATCTACAACTTTGGTCCTGTGACATTTTGTCGTATCTCTCTCCCTTATACGTTAAATTTGGCCGTATTTCTGGATTGTTCGTAAATTTGGTGATTTTTACAAGTATATTTTATTCTTTGACACACTTATAACAATGATAGGATCATCATGTTGTGTGCGCACATTGGCACGATTAAGGGACATATGTGTACCAAATTTCATGATTCTAGCTTATACATAAGTAGGCAAAATGTAATGTAAAATGTTAAAAATGCACCCAAATTTCACCCTATTCAAAATGTGAACTCAATTTACCCCCTTAATATGGGAGATACGAGGAAATGGTTTAGAAATAAACATGTAGAGCGATAAATGAGGCGTCTGATGGCGCAAACCGTTTCGTAATATCATAAACCGTTGAGGAGATATGAATCTGCACTTTCCAACGTGCTCATGCTTATCCGTCATCTATATATATAAAAGCAAGTCGGGCTGGAGCGATGTATATATAAATATTTAAAAATGAAAAAAGACGTGAATTAATGAGGCACTTCCAGAAATCTCAGAAATTTGAAACTTGGTACGAGGGAAACTGATGACCCCAGGATCCCTAGAAAAATCGGAAATTCTCAAAATTCCCTGAAGGGGGCACGCTGGGGGGGCTCAAATTTTGGGCTCAGTATAAGAACACAGTCGTATAGTATATCCAAAACGATAACCTATAGGTTTCGTGGGCTTAAAAATTTTCGGGAATTTCCTCATTTTTATCCCCCATCCCCCCACATCAAGATGGCGGCACAACCTGCGAGACGAGGTAGACAATTGAAATTTGGTGAAATTATAGCTTTTGAACCCTAACCGACGGGAAAATTCCAAGATGTTAAAATTTTTCACTTTTTACCCCCAAGGATATCGAAATATGGAGGCAATTTTAATGACTGTGCAGACATTCCTTCTGAGCTATTTTTTGGCTAAACGGTAAGTCGTATCACAAAACGGATGGCACAACGTCCCTTCAATTCGGAGTGATCTACAACTTTGGTCCTGTGACATTTTGTCGTATCTCTCTCCCTTATACGTTAAATTTGGCCGTATTTCTGGATTGTTCGTAAATTTGGTGATTTTTACAAGTATATTTTATTCTTTGACACACATATAACAATGATAGGATCATCATGTTGTGTGCGCACATTGGCACGATTAAGGGACATATGTGTACCAAATTTCATGATTCTAGCTTATACATAAGTAGGCAAAATGTAATGTAAAATGTTAAAAATGCACCCAAATTTCACCCTATTCAAAATTTGAACTCAATTTACCCCCTTAATATGGGAGATACGAGGAAATGGTTTAGAAACAAACATGTAGAGCGATAAATGAGGCGTCTGATGGCGCAAACCGTTTCGTAATATCATAAACCGTTTAGGAGATATGAATCTCGAAGTGGAAGTCTGCACTTTCCAACGTGCTCATGCTTATCCGTCATCTATATATATAAAAGCAAGTCGGGCTGGAGCGATGTATATATAAATATTTAAAAATGAAAAAAGACGTGAATTAATGAGGCACTTCCAGAAATCTCAGAAATTTGAAACTTGGTACGAGGGAACCTGATGACCCCAGGATCCCTAGAAAAATCGGAAATTCTCAAAATTCCCTGAAGGGGGCACGCTGGGGGGGCTCAAATTTTGGGCTCAGTATAAGAACACAGTCGTATAGTATATCCAAAGCGATAACCTATAGGTTTCGTGGGCTTAAAAATTTTCGGGAATTTCTTCATTTTTATCCCCCATCCCCCAAATCAAGATGGCGGCACAACCTGCGAGACGAGGTAGACAATTGAAATTTGGTGAAATTATAGCTTTTGAACCCTAACCGACGGGAAAATTCCAAGATGTTCAAATTTTTCACTTTTTACCCCCAAGGATATCGAAATATGGAGGCAATTTTAATGACTGTGCAGACATTCTTTCTGAGCTATTTTTTGGCTAAACGGTAAGTCGTATCACAAAACGGATGGCACAACGTCCCTTCAACTCGGAGTGATCTACAACTTTGGTCCTGTGACATTTTGTCGTATCTCTCTCCCTTATACGTTAAATTTGGCCGTATTTCTGGATTGTTCGTAAATTTGGTGATTTTTACAAGTATATTTTATTCTTTGACACACTTATAACAATGATAGGATCATCACGTTGTGTGCGCACATTGGCACAATTAAGGGACATATGTGTACCAAATTTCATGATTCTAGCTTATACATAAGTAGGCAAAATGTAATGTAAAATGTTAAAAATGCACCCAAATTTCACCCTATTCAAAATTTGAACTCAATTTACCCCCTTAATATGGGAGATACGAGGAAATGGTTTAGAAACAAACATGTAGAGCGATAAATGAGGCGTCTGATGGCGCAAACCGTTTCGTAATATCATAAACCGTTTAGGAGATATGAATCTCGAAGTGGAAGTCTGCACTTTCCAACGTGCTCATGCTTATCCGTCATCTATATATATAAAAGCAAGTCGGGCTGGAGCGATGTATATATAAATATTTAAAAATGAAAAAAGACGTGAATTAATGAGGCACTTCCAGAAATCTCAGAAATTTGAAACTTGGTACGAGGGAAACTGATGACCCCAGGATCCCTAGAAAAATCGGAAATTCTCAAAATTCCCTGAAGGGGGCACGCTGGGGGGGCTCAAATTTTGGGCTCAGTATAAGAACACAGTCGTATAGTATATCCAAAACGATAACCTATAGGTTTCGTGGGCTTAAAAATTTTCGGGAATTTCCTCATTTTTATCCCCCATCCCCCCAAATCAAGATGGCGGCACAACCTGCGAGACGAGGTAGACAATTGAAATTTGGTGAAATTATAGCTTTTGAACCCTAACCGACGGGAAAATTCCAAGATGTTAAAATTTTTCACTTTTTACCCCCAAGGATATCGAAATATGGAGGCAATTTTAATGACTGTGCAGACATTCCTTCTGAGCTACTTTTTGGCTAAACGGTAAGTCGTATCACAAAACGGATGGCACAACGTCGCTTCAATTCGGAGTGATCTACAACTTTGGTCCTGTGACATTTTGTCGTATCTCTCTCCCTTATACGTTAAATTTGGCCGTATTTCTGGATTGTTCGTAAATTTGGTGATTTTTACAAGTATATTTTATTCTTTGACACATTTATAACAATGATAGGATCATCATGTTGTGTGCGCACATTGGCACGATTAAGGGACATATGTGTACCAAATTTCATGATTCTAGCTTATACATAAGTAGGCAAAATGTAATGTAAAATGTTAAAAATGCACCCAAATTTCACCCTATTCAAAATTTGAGCTCAATTTACCCCCTTAATATGGGAGATACGAGGAAATGGTTTAGAAATAAACATGTAGAGCGATAAATGAGGCGTCTGATGGTGCAAACCGTTTCGTAATATCATAAACCGTTGAGGAGATATGAATCTCGAAGTGGAAGTCTGCACTTTCCAACGTGCTCATGCTTATCCGTCATCTATATATATAAAAGCAAGTCGGGCTGGAGCGATGTATATATAAATATTTAAAAATGAAAAAAGACGTGAATTAATGAGGCACTTCCAGAAATCTCAGAAATTTGAAACTTGGTACGAGGGAAACTGATGACCCCAGGATCCCTAGAAAAATCGGAAATTCTCAAAATTCCCTGAAGGGGGCACGCTGGGGGGGCTCAAATTTTGGGCTCAGTATAAGAACACAGTCGTATAGTATATCCAAAACGATAACCTATAGGTTTCGTGGGCTTAAAAATTTTCGGGAATTTCCTCATTTTTATCCCCCATCCCCCCAAATCAAGATGGCGGCACAACCTGCGAGACGAGGTAGACAATTGAAATTTGGTGAAATTATAGCTTTTGAACCCTAACCGACGGGAAAATTCCAAGATGTTAAAATTTTTCACTTTTTACCCCCAAGGATATCGAAATATGGAGGCAATTTTAATGACTGTGCAGACATTCCTTCTGAGCAATTTTTTGGCTAAACGGTAAGTCGTATCACAAAACGGATGGCACAACGTCGCTTCAATTCGGAGTGATCTACAACTTTGGTCCTGTGACATTTTGTCGTATCTCTCTCCCTTATACGTTAAATTTGGCCGTATTTCTGGATTGTTCGTAAATTTGGTGATTTTTACAAGTATATTTTATTCTTTGACACATTTATAACAATGATAGGATCATCATGTTGTGTGCGCACATTGGCACGATTAAGGGACATATGTGTACCAAATTTCATGATTCTAGCTTATACATAAGTAGGCAAAATGTAATGTAAAATGTTAAAAATGCACCCAAATTTCACCCTATTCAAAATTTGAGCTCAATTTACCCCCTTAATATGGGAGATACGAGGAAATGGTTTAGAAATAAACATGTAGAGCGATAAATGAGGCGTCTGATGGTGCAAACCGTTTCGTAATATCATAAACCGTTGAGGAGATATGAATCTGCACTTTCCAACGTGCTCATGCTTATCCGTCATCTATATATATAAAAGCAAGTCGGGCTGGAGCGATGTATATATAAATATTTAAAAATGAAAAAAGACGTGAATTAATGAGGCACTTCCAGAAATCTCAGAAATTTGAAACTTGGTACGAGGGAAACTGATGACCCCAGGATCCCTAGAAAAATCGGAAATTCTCAAAATTCCCTGAAGGGGGCACGCTGGGGGGGCTCAAATTTTGGGCTCAGTATAAGAACACAGTCGTATAGTATATCCAAAACGATAACCTATAGGTTTCGTGGGCTTAAAAATTTTCGGGAATTTCCTCATTTTTATCCCCCATCCCCCCAAATCAAGATGGCGGCACAACCTGCGAGACGAGGTAGACAATTGAAATTTGGTGAAATTATAGCTTTTGAACCCTAACCGACGGGAAAATTCCAAGATGTTAAAATTTTTCACTTTTTACCCCCAAGGATATCGAAATATGGAGGCAATTTTAATGACTGTGCAGACATTCCTTCTGAGCAATTTTTTGGCTAAACGGTAAGTCGTATCACAAAACGGATGGCACAACGTCCCTTCAATTCGGAGTGATCTACAACTTTGGTCCTGTGACATTTTGTCGTATCTCTCTCCCTTATACGTTAAATTTGGCCGTATTTCTGGATTGTTCGTAAATTTGGTGATTTTTACAAGTATATTTTATTCTTTGACACACTTATAACAATGATAGGATCATCATGTTGTGTGCGCACATTGGCACGATTAAGGGACATATGTGTACCAAATTTCATGATTCTAGCTTATACATAAGTAGGCAAAATGTAATGTAAAATGTTAAAAATGCACCCAAATTTCACCCTATTCAAAATGTGAACTCAATTTACCCCCTTAATATGGGAGATACGAGGAAATGGTTTAGAAACTAACATGTAGAGCGATAAATGAGGCGTCTGATGGCGCAAACCGTTTCGTAATATCATAAACCGTTGAGGAGATATGAATCTGCACTTTCCAACGTGCTCATGCTTATCCGTCATCTATATATATAAAAGCAAGTCGGGCTGGAGCGATGTATATATAAATATTTAAAAATGAAAAAAGACGTGAATTAATGAGGCACTTCCAGAAATCTCAGAAATTTGAAACTTGGTACGAGGGAAACTGATGACCCCAGGATCCCTAGAAAAATCGGAAATTCTCAAAATTCCCTGAAGGGGGCACGCTGGGGGGGCTCAAATTTTGGGCTCAGTATAAGAACACAGTCGTATAGTATATCCAAAACGATAACCTATAGGTTTCGTGGGCTTAAAAATTTTCGGGAATTTCCTCATTTTTATCCCCCATCCCCCCACATCAAGATGGCGGCACAACCTGCGAGACGAGGTAGACAATTGAAATTTGGTGAAATTATAGCTTTTGAACCCTAACCGACGGGAAAATTCCAAGATGTTCAAATTTTTCACTTTTTACCCCCAAGGATATCGAAATATGGAGGCAATTTTAATGACTGTGCAGACATTCCTTCTGAGCTATTTTTTGGCTAAACGGTAAGTCGTATCACAAAACGGATGGCACAACGTCCCTTCAATTCGGAGTGATCTACAACTTTGGTCCTGTGACATTTTGTCGTATCTCTCTCCCTTATACGTTAAATTTGGCCGTATTTCTGGATTGTTCGTAAATTTGGTGATTTTTACAAGTATATTTTATTCTTTGACACACATATAACAATGATAGGATCATCATGTTGTGTGCGCACATTGGCACGATTAAGGGACATATGTGTACCAAATTTCATGATTCTAGCTTATACATAAGTAGGCAAAATGTAATGTAAAATGTTAAAAATGCACCCAAATTTCACCCTATTCAAAATTTGAACTCAATTTACCCCCTTAATATGGGAGATACGAGGAAATGGTTTAGAAACAAACATGTAGAGCGATAAATGAGGCGTCTGATGGCGCAAACCGTTTCGTAATATCATAAACCGTTTAGGAGATATGAATCTCGAAGTGGAAGTCTGCACTTTCCAACGTGCTCATGCTTATCCGTCATCTATATATATAAAAGCAAGTCGGGCTGGAGCGATGTATATATAAATATTTAAAAATGAAAAAAGACGTGAATTAATGAGGCACTTCCAGAAATCTCAGAAATTTGAAACTTGGTACGAGGGAACCTGATGACCCCAGGATCCCTAGAAAAATCGGAAATTCTCAAAATTCCCTGAAGGGGGCACGCTGGGGGGGCTCAAATTTTGGGCTCAGTATAAGAACACAGTCGTATAGTATATCCAAAGCGATAACCTATAGGTTTCGTGGGCTTAAAAATTTTCGGGAATTTCTTCATTTTTATCCCCCATCCCCCAAATCAAGATGGCGGCACAACCTGCGAGACGAGGTAGACAATTGAAATTTGGTGAAATTATAGCTTTTGAACCCTAACCGACGGGAAAATTCCAAGATGTTCAAATTTTTCACTTTTTACCCCCAAGGATATCGAAATATGGAGGCAATTTTAATGACTGTGCAGACATTCTTTCTGAGCTATTTTTTGGCTAAACGGTAAGTCGTATCACAAAACGGATGGCACAACGTCCCTTCAACTCGGAGTGATCTACAACTTTGGTCCTGTGACATTTTGTCGTATCTCTCTCCCTTATACGTTAAATTTGGCCGTATTTCTGGATTGTTCGTAAATTTGGTGATTTTTACAAGTATATTTTATTCTTTGACACACTTATAACAATGATAGGATCATCACGTTGTGTGCGCACATTGGCACAATTAAGGGACATATGTGTACCAAATTTCATGATTCTAGCTTATACATAAGTAGGCAAAATGTAATGTAAAATGTTAAAAATGCACCCAAATTTCACCCTATTCAAAATTTGAACTCAATTTACCCCCTTAATATGGGAGATACGAGGAAATGGTTTAGAAACAAACATGTAGAGCGATAAATGAGGCGTCTGATGGCGCAAACCGTTTCGTAATATCATAAACCGTTTAGGAGATATGAATCTCGAAGTGGAAGTCTGCACTTTCCAACGTGCTCATGCTTATCCGTCATCTATATATATAAAAGCAAGTCGGGCTGGAGCGATGTATATATAAATATTTAAAAATGAAAAAAGACGTGAATTAATGAGGCACTTCCAGAAATCTCAGAAATTTGAAACTTGGTACGAGGGAAACTGATGACCCCAGGATCCCTAGAAAAATCGGAAATTCTCAAAATTCCCTGAAGGGGGCACGCTGGGGGGGCTCAAATTTTGGGCTCAGTATAAGAACACAGTCGTATAGTATATCCAAAACGATAACCTATAGGTTTCGTGGGCTTAAAAATTTTCGGGAATTTCCTCATTTTTATCCCCCATCCCCCCAAATCAAGATGGCGGCACAACCTGCGAGACGAGGTAGACAATTGAAATTTGGTGAAATTATAGCTTTTGAACCCTAACCGACGGGAAAATTCCAAGATGTTAAAATTTTTCACTTTTTACCCCCAAGGATATCGAAATATGGAGGCAATTTTAATGACTGTGCAGACATTCCTTCTGAGCTACTTTTTGGCTAAACGGTAAGTCGTATCACAAAACGGATGGCACAACGTCGCTTCAATTCGGAGTGATCTACAACTTTGGTCCTGTGACATTTTGTCGTATCTCTCTCCCTTATACGTTAAATTTGGCCGTATTTCTGGATTGTTCGTAAATTTGGTGATTTTTACAAGTATATTTTATTCTTTGACACATTTATAACAATGATAGGATCATCATGTTGTGTGCGCACATTGGCACGATTAAGGGACATATGTGTACCAAATTTCATGATTCTAGCTTATACATAAGTAGGCAAAATGTAATGTAAAATGTTAAAAATGCACCCAAATTTCACCCTATTCAAAATTTGAGCTCAATTTACCCCCTTAATATGGGAGATACGAGGAAATGGTTTAGAAATAAACATGTAGAGCGATAAATGAGGCGTCTGATGGTGCAAACCGTTTCGTAATATCATAAACCGTTGAGGAGATATGAATCTCGAAGTGGAAGTCTGCACTTTCCAACGTGCTCATGCTTATCCGTCATCTATATATATAAAAGCAAGTCGGGCTGGAGCGATGTATATATAAATATTTAAAAATGAAAAAAGACGTGAATTAATGAGGCACTTCCAGAAATCTCAGAAATTTGAAACTTGGTACGAGGGAAACTGATGACCCCAGGATCCCTAGAAAAATCGGAAATTCTCAAAATTCCCTGAAGGGGGCACGCTGGGGGGGCTCAAATTTTGGGCTCAGTATAAGAACACAGTCGTATAGTATATCCAAAACGATAACCTATAGGTTTCGTGGGCTTAAAAATTTTCGGGAATTTCCTCATTTTTATCCCCCATCCCCCCAAATCAAGATGGCGGCACAACCTGCGAGACGAGGTAGACAATTGAAATTTGGTGAAATTATAGCTTTTGAACCCTAACCGACGGGAAAATTCCAAGATGTTAAAATTTTTCACTTTTTACCCCCAAGGATATCGAAATATGGAGGCAATTTTAATGACTGTGCAGACATTCCTTCTGAGCAATTTTTTGGCTAAACGGTAAGTCGTATCACAAAACGGATGGCACAACGTCGCTTCAATTCGGAGTGATCTACAACTTTGGTCCTGTGACATTTTGTCGTATCTCTCTCCCTTATACGTTAAATTTGGCCGTATTTCTGGATTGTTCGTAAATTTGGTGATTTTTACAAGTATATTTTATTCTTTGACACACTTATAACAATGATAGGATCATCATGTTGTGTGCGCACATTGGCACGATTAAGGGACATATGTGTACCAAATTTCATGATTCTAGCTTATACATAAGTAGGCAAAATGTAATGTAAAATGTTAAAAATGCACCCAAATTTCACCCTATTCAAAATGTGAACTCAATTTACCCCCTTAATATGGGAGATACGAGGAAATGGTTTAGAAATAAACATGTAGAGCGATAAATGAGGCGTCTGATGGCGCAAACCGTTTCGTAATATCATAAACCGTTGAGGAGATATGAATCTGCACTTTCCAACGTGCTCATGCTTATCCGTCATCTATATATATAAAAGCAAGTCGGGCTGGAGCGATGTATATATAAATATTTAAAAATGAAAAAAGACGTGAATTAATGAGGCACTTCCAGAAATCTCAGAAATTTGAAACTTGGTACGAGGGAAACTGATGACCCCAGGATCCCTAGAAAAATCGGAAATTCTCAAAATTCCCTGAAGGGGGCACGCTGGGGGGGCTCAAATTTTGGGCTCAGTATAAGAACACAGTCGTATAGTATATCCAAAACGATAACCTATAGGTTTCGTGGGCTTAAAAATTTTCGGGAATTTCCTCATTTTTATCCCCCATCCCCCCACATCAAGATGGCGGCACAACCTGCGAGACGAGGTAGACAATTGAAATTTGGTGAAATTATAGCTTTTGAACCCTAACCGACGGGAAAATTCCAAGATGTTAAAATTTTTCACTTTTTACCCCCAAGGATATCGAAATATGGAGGCAATTTTAATGACTGTGCAGACATTCCTTCTGAGCTATTTTTTGGCTAAACGGTAAGTCGTATCACAAAACGGATGGCACAACGTCCCTTCAATTCGGAGTGATCTACAACTTTGGTCCTGTGACATTTTGTCGTATCTCTCTCCCTTATACGTTAAATTTGGCCGTATTTCTGGATTGTTCGTAAATTTGGTGATTTTTACAAGTATATTTTATTCTTTGACACACATATAACAATGATAGGATCATCATGTTGTGTGCGCACATTGGCACGATTAAGGGACATATGTGTACCAAATTTCATGATTCTAGCTTATACATAAGTAGGCAAAATGTAATGTAAAATGTTAAAAATGCACCCAAATTTCACCCTATTCAAAATTTGAACTCAATTTACCCCCTTAATATGGGAGATACGAGGAAATGGTTTAGAAACAAACATGTAGAGCGATAAATGAGGCGTCTGATGGCGCAAACCGTTTCGTAATATCATAAACCGTTTAGGAGATATGAATCTCGAAGTGGAAGTCTGCACTTTCCAACGTGCTCATGCTTATCCGTCATCTATATATATAAAAGCAAGTCGGGCTGGAGCGATGTATATATAAATATTTAAAAATGAAAAAAGACGTGAATTAATGAGGCACTTCCAGAAATCTCAGAAATTTGAAACTTGGTACGAGGGAACCTGATGACCCCAGGATCCCTAGAAAAATCGGAAATTCTCAAAATTCCCTGAAGGGGGCACGCTGGGGGGGCTCAAATTTTGGGCTCAGTATAAGAACACAGTCGTATAGTATATCCAAAGCGATAACCTATAGGTTTCGTGGGCTTAAAAATTTTCGGGAATTTCTTCATTTTTATCCCCCATCCCCCAAATCAAGATGGCGGCACAACCTGCGAGACGAGGTAGACAATTGAAATTTGGTGAAATTATAGCTTTTGAACCCTAACCGACGGGAAAATTCCAAGATGTTCAAATTTTTCACTTTTTACCCCCAAGGATATCGAAATATGGAGGCAATTTTAATGACTGTGCAGACATTCTTTCTGAGCTATTTTTTGGCTAAACGGTAAGTCGTATCACAAAACGGATGGCACAACGTCCCTTCAACTCGGAGTGATCTACAACTTTGGTCCTGTGACATTTTGTCGTATCTCTCTCCCTTATACGTTAAATTTGGCCGTATTTCTGGATTGTTCGTAAATTTGGTGATTTTTACAAGTATATTTTATTCTTTGACACACTTATAACAATGATAGGATCATCACGTTGTGTGCGCACATTGGCACAATTAAGGGACATATGTGTACCAAATTTCATGATTCTAGCTTATACATAAGTAGGCAAAATGTAATGTAAAATGTTAAAAATGCACCCAAATTTCACCCTATTCAAAATTTGAACTCAATTTACCCCCTTAATATGGGAGATACGAGGAAATGGTTTAGAAACAAACATGTAGAGCGATAAATGAGGCGTCTGATGGCGCAAACCGTTTCGTAATATCATAAACCGTTGAGGAGATATGAATCTGCACTTTCCAACGTGCTCATGCTTATCCGTCATCTATATATATAAAAGCAAGTCGGGCTGGAGCGATGTATATATAAATATTTAAAAATGAAAAAAGACGTGAATTAATGAGGCACTTCCAGAAATCTCAGAAATTTGAAACTTGGTACGAGGGAAACTGATGACCCCAGGATCCCTAGAAAAATCGGAAATTCTCAAAATTCCCTGAAGGGGGCACGCTGGGGGGGCTCAAATTTTGGGCTCAGTATAAGAACACAGTCGTATAGTATATCCAAAACGATAACCTATAGGTTTCGTGGGCTTAAAAATTTTCGGGAATTTCCTCATTTTTATCCCCCATCCCCCCAAATCAAGATGGCGGCACAACCTGCGAGACGAGGTAGACAATTGAAATTTGGTGAAATTATAGCTTTTGAACCCTAACCGACGGGAAAATTCCAAGATGTTAAAATTTTTCACTTTTTACCCCCAAGGATATCGAAATATGGAGGCAATTTTAATGACTGTGCAGACATTCCTTCTGAGCTACTTTTTGGCTAAACGGTAAGTCGTATCACAAAACGGATGGCACAACGTCGCTTCAATTCGGAGTGATCTACAACTTTGGTCCTGTGACATTTTGTCGTATCTCTCTCCCTTATACGTTAAATTTGGCCGTATTTCTGGATTGTTCGTAAATTTGGTGATTTTTACAAGTATATTTTATTCTTTGACACATTTATAACAATGATAGGATCATCATGTTGTGTGCGCACATTGGCACGATTAAGGGACATATGTGTACCAAATTTCATGATTCTAGCTTATACATAAGTAGGCAAAATGTAATGTAAAATGTTAAAAATGCACCCAAATTTCACCCTATTCAAAATTTGAGCTCAATTTACCCCCTTAATATGGGAGATACGAGGAAATGGTTTAGAAATAAACATGTAGAGCGATAAATGAGGCGTCTGATGGTGCAAACCGTTTCGTAATATCATAAACCGTTGAGGAGATATGAATCTCGAAGTGGAAGTCTGCACTTTCCAACGTGCTCATGCTTATCCGTCATCTATATATATAAAAGCAAGTCGGGCTGGAGCGATGTATATATAAATATTTAAAAATGAAAAAAGACGTGAATTAATGAGGCACTTCCAGAAATCTCAGAAATTTGAAACTTGGTACGAGGGAAACTGATGACCCCAGGATCCCTAGAAAAATCGGAAATTCTCAAAATTCCCTGAAGGGGGCACGCTGGGGGGGCTCAAATTTTGGGCTCAGTATAAGAACACAGTCGTATAGTATATCCAAAACGATAACCTATAGGTTTCGTGGGCTTAAAAATTTTCGGGAATTTCCTCATTTTTATCCCCCATCCCCCCAAATCAAGATGGCGGCACAACCTGCGAGACGAGGTAGACAATTGAAATTTGGTGAAATTATAGCTTTTGAACCCTAACCGACGGGAAAATTCCAAGATGTTAAAATTTTTCACTTTTTACCCCCAAGGATATCGAAATATGGAGGCAATTTTAATGACTGTGCAGACATTCCTTCTGAGCAATTTTTTGGCTAAACGGTAAGTCGTATCACAAAACGGATGGCACAACGTCGCTTCAATTCGGAGTGATCTACAACTTTGGTCCTGTGACATTTTGTCGTATCTCTCTCCCTTATACGTTAAATTTGGCCGTATTTCTGGATTGTTCGTAAATTTGGTGATTTTTACAAGTATATTTTATTCTTTGACACATTTATAACAATGATAGGATCATCATGTTGTGTGCGCACATTGGCACGATTAAGGGACATATGTGTACCAAATTTCATGATTCTAGCTTATACATAAGTAGGCAAAATGTAATGTAAAATGTTAAAAATGCACCCAAATTTCACCCTATTCAAAATTTGAACTCAATTTACCCCCTTAATATGGGAGATACGAGGAAATGGTTTAGAAACAAACATGTAGAGCGATAAATGAGGCGTCTGATGGCGCAAACCGTTTCGTAATATCATAAACCGTTTAGGAGATATGAATCTCGAAGTGGAAGTCTGCACTTTCCAACGTGCTCATGCTTATCCGTCATCTATATATATAAAAGCAAGTCGGGCTGGAGCGATGTATATATAAATATTTAAAAATGAAAAAAGACGTGAATTAATGAGGCACTTCCAGAAATCTCAGAAATTTGAAACTTGGTACGAGGGAAACTGATGACCCCAGGATCCCTAGAAAAATCGGAAATTCTCAAAATTCCCTGAAGGGGGCACGCTGGGGGGGCTCAAATTTTGGGCTCAGTATAAGAACACAGTCGTATAGTATATCCAAAACGATAACCTATAGGTTTCGTGGGCTTAAAAATTTTCGGGAATTTCCTCATTTTTATCCCCCATCCCCCCAAATCAAGATGGCGGCACAACCTGCGAGACGAGGTAGACAATTGAAATTTGGTGAAATTATAGCTTTTGAACCCTAACCGACGGGAAAATTCCAAGATGTTAAAATTTTTCACTTTTTACCCCCAAGGATATCGAAATATGGAGGCAATTTTATTGACTGTGCAGACATTCCTTCTGAGCAATTTTTTGGCTAAACGGTAAGTCGTATCACAAAACGGATGGCACAACGTCCCTTCAATTCGGAGTGATCTACAACTTTGGTCCTGTGACATTTTGTCGTATCTCTCTCCCTTATACGTTAAATTTGGCCGTATTTCTGGATTGTTCGTAAATTTGGTGATTTTTACAAGTATATTTTATTCTTTGACACACTTATAACAATGATAGGATCATCATGTTGTGTGCGCACATTGGCACGATTAAGGGACATATGTGTACCAAATTTCATGATTCTAGCTTATACATAAGTAGGCAAAATGTAATGTAAAATGTTAAAAATGCACCCAAATTTCACCCTATTCAAAATGTGAACTCAATTTACCCCCTTAATATGGGAGATACGAGGAAATGGTTTAGAAATAAACATGTAGAGCGATAAATGAGGCGTCTGATGGCGCAAACCGTTTCGTAATATCATAAACCGTTGAGGAGATATGAATCTGCACTTTCCAACGTGCTCATGCTTATCCGTCATCTATATATATAAAAGCAAGTCGGGCTGGAGCGATGTATATATAAATATTTAAAAATGAAAAAAGACGTGAATTAATGAGGCACTTCCAGAAATCTCAGAAATTTGAAACTTGGTACGAGGGAAACTGATGACCCCAGGATCCCTAGAAAAATCGGAAATTCTCAAAATTCCCTGAAGGGGGCACGCTGGGGGGGCTCAAATTTTGGGCTCAGTATAAGAACACAGTCGTATAGTATATCCAAAACGATAACCTATAGGTTTCGTGGGCTTAAAAATTTTCGGGAATTTCCTCATTTTTATCCCCCATCCCCCCACATCAAGATGGCGGCACAACCTGCGAGACGAGGTAGACAATTGAAATTTGGTGAAATTATAGCTTTTGAACCCTAACCGACGGGAAAATTCCAAGATGTTAAAATTTTTCACTTTTTACCCCCAAGGATATCGAAATATGGAGGCAATTTTAATGACTGTGCAGACATTCCTTCTGAGCTATTTTTTGGCTAAACGGTAAGTCGTATCACAAAACGGATGGCACAACGTCCCTTCAATTCGGAGTGATCTACAACTTTGGTCCTGTGACATTTTGTCGTATCTCTCTCCCTTATACGTTAAATTTGGCCGTATTTCTGGATTGTTCGTAAATTTGGTGATTTTTACAAGTATATTTTATTCTTTGACACACATATAACAATGATAGGATCATCATGTTGTGTGCGCACATTGGCACGATTAAGGGACATATGTGTACCAAATTTCATGATTCTAGCTTATACATAAGTAGGCAAAATGTAATGTAAAATGTTAAAAATGCACCCAAATTTCACCCTATTCAAAATTTGAACTCAATTTACCCCCTTAATATGGGAGATACGAGGAAATGGTTTAGAAACAAACATGTAGAGCGATAAATGAGGCGTCTGATGGCGCAAACCGTTTCGTAATATCATAAACCGTTTAGGAGATATGAATCTCGAAGTGGAAGTCTGCACTTTCCAACGTGCTCATGCTTATCCGTCATCTATATATATAAAAGCAAGTCGGGCTGGAGCGATGTATATATAAATATTTAAAAATGAAAAAAGACGTGAATTAATGAGGCACTTCCAGAAATCTCAGAAATTTGAAACTTGGTACGAGGGAACCTGATGACCCCAGGATCCCTAGAAAAATCGGAAATTCTCAAAATTCCCTGAAGGGGGCACGCTGGGGGGGCTCAAATTTTGGGCTCAGTATAAGAACACAGTCGTATAGTATATCCAAAGCGATAACCTATAGGTTTCGTGGGCTTAAAAATTTTCGGGAATTTCTTCATTTTTATCCCCCATCCCCCAAATCAAGATGGCGGCACAACCTGCGAGACGAGGTAGACAATTGAAATTTGGTGAAATTATAGCTTTTGAACCCTAACCGACGGGAAAATTCCAAGATGTTCAAATTTTTCACTTTTTACCCCCAAGGATATCGAAATATGGAGGCAATTTTAATGACTGTGCAGACATTCTTTCTGAGCTATTTTTTGGCTAAACGGTAAGTCGTATCACAAAACGGATGGCACAACGTCCCTTCAACTCGGAGTGATCTACAACTTTGGTCCTGTGACATTTTGTCGTATCTCTCTCCCTTATACGTTAAATTTGGCCGTATTTCTGGATTGTTCGTAAATTTGGTGATTTTTACAAGTATATTTTATTCTTTGACACACTTATAACAATGATAGGATCATCACGTTGTGTGCGCACATTGGCACAATTAAGGGACATATGTGTACCAAATTTCATGATTCTAGCTTATACATAAGTAGGCAAAATGTAATGTAAAATGTTAAAAATGCACCCAAATTTCACCCTATTCAAAATTTGAACTCAATTTACCCCCTTAATATGGGAGATACGAGGAAATGGTTTAGAAACAAACATGTAGAGCGATAAATGAGGCGTCTGATGGCGCAAACCGTTTCGTAATATCATAAACCGTTTAGGAGATATGAATCTCGAAGTGGAAGTCTGCACTTTCCAACGTGCTCATGCTTATCCGTCATCTATATATATAAAAGCAAGTCGGGCTGGAGCGATGTATATATAAATATTTAAAAATGAAAAAAGACGTGAATTAATGAGGCACTTCCAGAAATCTCAGAAATTTGAAACTTGGTACGAGGGAAACTGATGACCCCAGGATCCCTAGAAAAATCGGAAATTCTCAAAATTCCCTGAAGGGGGCACGCTGGGGGGGCTCAAATTTTGGGCTCAGTATAAGAACACAGTCGTATAGTATATCCAAAACGATAACCTATAGGTTTCGTGGGCTTAAAAATTTTCGGGAATTTCCTCATTTTTATCCCCCATCCCCCCAAATCAAGATGGCGGCACAACCTGCGAGACGAGGTAGACAATTGAAATTTGGTGAAATTATAGCTTTTGAACCCTAACCGACGGGAAAATTCCAAGATGTTAAAATTTTTCACTTTTTACCCCCAAGGATATCGAAATATGGAGGCAATTTTAATGACTGTGCAGACATTCCTTCTGAGCTACTTTTTGGCTAAACGGTAAGTCGTATCACAAAACGGATGGCACAACGTCGCTTCAATTCGGAGTGATCTACAACTTTGGTCCTGTGACATTTTGTCGTATCTCTCTCCCTTATACGTTAAATTTGGCCGTATTTCTGGATTGTTCGTAAATTTGGTGATTTTTACAAGTATATTTTATTCTTTGACACATTTATAACAATGATAGGATCATCATGTTGTGTGCGCACATTGGCACGATTAAGGGACATATGTGTACCAAATTTCATGATTCTAGCTTATACATAAGTAGGCAAAATGTAATGTAAAATGTTAAAAATGCACCCAAATTTCACCCTATTCAAAATTTGAGCTCAATTTACCCCCTTAATATGGGAGATACGAGGAAATGGTTTAGAAATAAACATGTAGAGCGATAAATGAGGCGTCTGATGGTGCAAACCGTTTCGTAATATCATAAACCGTTGAGGAGATATGAATCTCGAAGTGGAAGTCTGCACTTTCCAACGTGCTCATGCTTATCCGTCATCTATATATATAAAAGCAAGTCGGGCTGGAGCGATGTATATATAAATATTTAAAAATGAAAAAAGACGTGAATTAATGAGGCACTTCCAGAAATCTCAGAAATTTGAAACTTGGTACGAGGGAAACTGATGACCCCAGGATCCCTAGAAAAATCGGAAATTCTCAAAATTCCCTGAAGGGGGCACGCTGGGAGGGCTCAAATTTTGGGCTCAGTATAAGAACACAGTCGTATAGTATATCCAAAACGATAACCTATAGGTTTCGTGGGCTTAAAAATTTTCGGGAATTTCCTCATTTTTATCCCCCATCCCCCCAAATCAAGATGGCGGCACAACCTGCGAGACGAGGTAGACAATTGAAATTTGGTGAAATTATAGCTTTTGAACCCTAACCGACGGGAAAATTCCAAGATGTTAAAATTTTTCACTTTTTACCCCCAAGGATATCGAAATATGGAGGCAATTTTAATGACTGTGCAGACATTCCTTCTGAGCAATTTTTTGGCTAAACGGTAAGTCGTATCACAAAACGGATGGCACAACGTCGCTTCAATTCGGAGTGATCTACAACTTTGGTCCTGTGACATTTTGTCGTATCTCTCTCCCTTATACGTTAAATTTGGCCGTATTTCTGGATTGTTCGTAAATTTGGTGATTTTTACAAGTATATTTTATTCTTTGACACATTTATAACAATGATAGGATCATCATGTTGTGTGCGCACATTGGCACGATTAAGGGACATATGTGTACCAAATTTCATGATTCTAGCTTATACATAAGTAGGCAAAATGTAATGTAAAATGTTAAAAATGCACCCAAATTTCACCCTATTCAAAATTTGAGCTCAATTTACCCCCTTAATATGGGAGATACGAGGAAATGGTTTAGAAATAAACATGTAGAGCGATAAATGAGGCGTCTGATGGTGCAAACCGTTTCGTAATATCATAAACCGTTGAGGAGATATGAATCTGCACTTTCCAACGTGCTCATGCTTATCCGTCATCTATATATATAAAAGCAAGTCGGGCTGGAGCGATGTATATATAAATATTTAAAAATGAAAAAAGACGTGAATTAATGAGGCACTTCCAGAAATCTCAGAAATTTGAAACTTGGTACGAGGGAAACTGATGACCCCAGGATCCCTAGAAAAATCGGAAATTCTCAAAATTCCCTGAAGGGGGCACGCTGGGGGGGCTCAAATTTTGGGCTCAGTATAAGAACACAGTCGTATAGTATATCCAAAACGATAACCTATAGGTTTCGTGGGCTTAAAAATTTTCGGGAATTTCCTCATTTTTATCCCCCATCCCCCCAAATCAAGATGGCGGCACAACCTGCGAGACGAGGTAGACAATTGAAATTTGGTGAAATTATAGCTTTTGAACCCTAACCGACGGGAAAATTCCAAGATGTTAAAATTTTTCACTTTTTACCCCCAAGGATATCGAAATATGGAGGCAATTTTAATGACTGTGCAGACATTCCTTCTGAGCAATTTTTTGGCTAAACGGTAAGTCGTATCACAAAACGGATGGCACAACGTCCCTTCAATTCGGAGTGATCTACAACTTTGGTCCTGTGACATTTTGTCGTATCTCTCTCCCTTATACGTTAAATTTGGCCGTATTTCTGGATTGTTCGTAAATTTGGTGATTTTTACAAGTATATTTTATTCTTTGACACACTTATAACAATGATAGGATCATCATGTTGTGTGCGCACATTGGCACGATTAAGGGACATATGTGTACCAAATTTCATGATTCTAGCTTATACATAAGTAGGCAAAATGTAATGTAAAATGTTAAAAATGCACCCAAATTTCACCCTATTCAAAATGTGAACTCAATTTACCCCCTTAATATGGGAGATACGAGGAAATGGTTTAGAAACTAACATGTAGAGCGATAAATGAGGCGTCTGATGGCGCAAACCGTTTCGTAATATCATAAACCGTTGAGGAGATATGAATCTGCACTTTCCAACGTGCTCATGCTTATCCGTCATCTATATATATAAAAGCAAGTCGGGCTGGAGCGATGTATATATAAATATTTAAAAATGAAAAAAGACGTGAATTAATGAGGCACTTCCAGAAATCTCAGAAATTTGAAACTTGGTACGAGGGAAACTGATGACCCCAGGATCCCTAGAAAAATCGGAAATTCTCAAAATTCCCTGAAGGGGGCACGCTGGGGGGGCTCA
Organism: Anabrus simplex; assembly: GCF_040414725.1. Lineage (NCBI taxonomy): Eukaryota > Metazoa > Arthropoda > Insecta > Orthoptera > Tettigoniidae > Anabrus > Anabrus simplex. The sequence continues at coordinate 58,081,248 of NC_090265.1, read as the reverse complement.
AATTTTGGGCTCAGTATAAGAACACAGTCGTATAGTATATCCAAAACGATAACCTATAGGTTTCGTGGGCTTAAAAATTTTCGGGAATTTCCTCATTTTTATCCCCCATCCCCCCACATCAAGATGGCGGCACAACCTGCGAGACGAGGTAGACAATTGAAATTTGGTGAAATTATAGCTTTTGAACCCTAACCGACGGGAAAATTCCAAGATGTTAAAATTTTTCACTTTTTACCCCCAAGGATATCGAAATATGGAGGCAATTTTAATGACTGTGCAGACATTCCTTCTGAGCTATTTTTTGGCTAAACGGTAAGTCGTATCACAAAACGGATGGCACAACGTCCCTTCAATTCGGAGTGATCTACAACTTTGGTCCTGTGACATTTTGTCGTATCTCTCTCCCTTATACGTTAAATTTGGCCGTATTTCTGGATTGTTCGTAAATTTGGTGATTTTTACAAGTATATTTTATTCTTTGACACACATATAACAATGATAGGATCATCATGTTGTGTGCGCACATTGGCACGATTAAGGGACATATGTGTACCAAATTTCATGATTCTAGCTTATACATAAGTAGGCAAAATGTAATGTAAAATGTTAAAAATGCACCCAAATTTCACCCTATTCAAAATTTGAACTCAATTTACCCCCTTAATATGGGAGATACGAGGAAATGGTTTAGAAACAAACATGTAGAGCGATAAATGAGGCGTCTGATGGCGCAAACCGTTTCGTAATATCATAAACCGTTTAGGAGATATGAATCTCGAAGTGGAAGTCTGCACTTTCCAACGTGCTCATGCTTATCCGTCATCTATATATATAAAAGCAAGTCGGGCTGGAGCGATGTATATATAAATATTTAAAAATGAAAAAAGACGTGAATTAATGAGGCACTTCCAGAAATCTCAGAAATTTGAAACTTGGTACGAGGGAACCTGATGACCCCAGGATCCCTAGAAAAATCGGAAATTCTCAAAATTCCCTGAAGGGGGCACGCTGGGGGGGCTCAAATTTTGGGCTCAGTATAAGAACACAGTCGTATAGTATATCCAAAGCGATAACCTATAGGTTTCGTGGGCTTAAAAATTTTCGGGAATTTCTTCATTTTTATCCCCCATCCCCCAAATCAAGATGGCGGCACAACCTGCGAGACGAGGTAGACAATTGAAATTTGGTGAAATTATAGCTTTTGAACCCTAACCGACGGGAAAATTCCAAGATGTTCAAATTTTTCACTTTTTACCCCCAAGGATATCGAAATATGGAGGCAATTTTAATGACTGTGCAGACATTCTTTCTGAGCTATTTTTTGGCTAAACGGTAAGTCGTATCACAAAACGGATGGCACAACGTCCCTTCAACTCGGAGTGATCTACAACTTTGGTCCTGTGACATTTTGTCGTATCTCTCTCCCTTATACGTTAAATTTGGCCGTATTTCTGGATTGTTCGTAAATTTGGTGATTTTTACAAGTATATTTTATTCTTTGACACACTTATAACAATGATAGGATCATCACGTTGTGTGCGCACATTGGCACAATTAAGGGACATATGTGTACCAAATTTCATGATTCTAGCTTATACATAAGTAGGCAAAATGTAATGTAAAATGTTAAAAATGCACCCAAATTTCACCCTATTCAAAATTTGAACTCAATTTACCCCCTTAATATGGGAGATACGAGGAAATGGTTTAGAAACAAACATGTAGAGCGATAAATGAGGCGTCTGATGGCGCAAACCGTTTCGTAATATCATAAACCGTTTAGGAGATATGAATCTCGAAGTGGAAGTCTGCACTTTCCAACGTGCTCATGCTTATCCGTCATCTATATATATATAAGCAAGTCGGGCTGGAGCGATGTATATATAAATATTTAAAAATGAAAAAAGACGTGAATTAATGAGGCACTTCCAGAAATCTCAGAAATTTGAAACTTGGTACGAGGGAAACTGATGACCCCAGGATCCCTAGAAAAATCGGAAATTCTCAAAATTCCCTGAAGGGGGCACGCTGGGGGGGCTCAAATTTTGGGCTCAGTATAAGAACACAGTCGTATAGTATATCCAAAACGATAACCTATAGGTTTCGTGGGCTTAAAAATTTTCGGGAATTTCCTCATTTTTATCCCCCATCCCCCCACATCAAGATGGCGGCACAACCTGCGAGACGAGGTAGACAATTGAAATTTGGTGAAATTATAGCTTTTGAACCCTAACCGACGGGAAAATTCCAAGATGTTAAAATTTTTCACTTTTTACCCCCAAGGATATCGAAATATGGAGGCAATTTTAATGACTGTGCAGACATTCCTTCTGAGCAATTTTTTGGCTAAACGGTAAGTCGTATCACAAAACGGATGGCACAACGTCCCTTCAATTCGGAGTGATCTACAACTTTGGTCCTGTGACATTTTGTCGTATCTCTCTCCCTTATACGTTAAATTTGGCCGTATTTCTGGATTGTTCGTAAATTTGGTGATTTTTACAAGTATATTTTATTCTTTGACACACTTATAACAATGATAGGATCATCATGTTGTGTGCGCACATTGGCACGATTAAGGGACATATGTGTACCAAATTTCATGATTCTAGCTTATACATAAGTAGGCAAAATGTAATGTAAAATGTTAAAAATGCACCCAAATTTCACCCTATTCAAAATGTGAACTCAATTTACCCCCTTAATATGGGAGATACGAGGAAATGGTTTAGAAACTAACATGTAGAGCGATAAATGAGGCGTCTGATGGCGCAAACCGTTTCGTAATATCATAAACCGTTGAGGAGATATGAATCTGCACTTTCCAACGTGCTCATGCTTATCCGTCATCTATATATATAAAAGCAAGTCGGGCTGGAGCGATGTATATATAAATATTTAAAAATGAAAAAAGACGTGAATTAATGAGGCACTTCCAGAAATCTCAGAAATTTGAAACTTGGTACGAGGGAAACTGATGACCCCAGGATCCCTAGAAAAATCGGAAATTCTCAAAATTCCCTGAAGGGGGCACGCTGGGGGGGCTCAAATTTTGGGCTCAGTATAAGAACACAGTCGTATAGTATATCCAAAACGATAACCTATAGGTTTCGTGGGCTTAAAAATTTTCGGGAATTTCCTCATTTTTATCCCCCATCCCCCCACATCAAGATGGCGGCACAACCTGCGAGACGAGGTAGACAATTGAAATTTGGTGAAATTATAGCTTTTGAACCCTAACCGACGGGAAAATTCCAAGATGTTAAAATTTTTCACTTTTTACCCCCAAGGATATCGAAATATGGAGGCAATTTTAATGACTGTGCAGACATTCCTTCTGAGCTATTTTTTGGCTAAACGGTAAGTCGTATCACAAAACGGATGGCACAACGTCCCTTCAATTCGGAGTGATCTACAACTTTGGTCCTGTGACATTTTGTCGTATCTCTCTCCCTTATACGTTAAATTTGGCCGTATTTCTGGATTGTTCGTAAATTTGGTGATTTTTACAAGTATATTTTATTCTTTGACACACATATAACAATGATAGGATCATCATGTTGTGTGCGCACATTGGCACGATTAAGGGACATATGTGTACCAAATTTCATGATTCTAGCTTATACATAAGTAGGCAAAATGTAATGTAAAATGTTAAAAATGCACCCAAATTTCACCCTATTCAAAATTTGAACTCAATTTACCCCCTTAATATGGGAGATACGAGGAAATGGTTTAGAAACAAACATGTAGAGCGATAAATGAGGCGTCTGATGGCGCAAACCGTTTCGTAATATCATAAACCGTTTAGGAGATATGAATCTCGAAGTGGAAGTCTGCACTTTCCAACGTGCTCATGCTTATCCGTCATCTATATATATAAAAGCAAGTCGGGCTGGAGCGATGTATATATAAATATTTAAAAATGAAAAAAGACGTGAATTAATGAGGCACTTCCAGAAATCTCAGAAATTTGAAACTTGGTACGAGGGAACCTGATGACCCCAGGATCCCTAGAAAAATCGGAAATTCTCAAAATTCCCTGAAGGGGGCACGCTGGGGGGGCTCAAATTTTGGGCTCAGTATAAGAACACAGTCGTATAGTATATCCAAAGCGATAACCTATAGGTTTCGTGGGCTTAAAAATTTTCGGGAATTTCTTCATTTTTATCCCCCATCCCCCAAATCAAGATGGCGGCACAACCTGCGAGACGAGGTAGACAATTGAAATTTGGTGAAATTATAGCTTTTGAACCCTAACCGACGGGAAAATTCCAAGATGTTCAAATTTTTCACTTTTTACCCCCAAGGATATCGAAATATGGAGGCAATTTTAATGACTGTGCAGACATTCTTTCTGAGCTATTTTTTGGCTAAACGGTAAGTCGTATCACAAAACGGATGGCACAACGTCCCTTCAACTCGGAGTGATCTACAACTTTGGTCCTGTGACATTTTGTCGTATCTCTCTCCCTTATACGTTAAATTTGGCCGTATTTCTGGATTGTTCGTAAATTTGGTGATTTTTACAAGTATATTTTATTCTTTGACACACTTATAACAATGATAGGATCATCACGTTGTGTGCGCACATTGGCACAATTAAGGGACATATGTGTACCAAATTTCATGATTCTAGCTTATACATAAGTAGGCAAAATGTAATGTAAAATGTTAAAAATGCACCCAAATTTCACCCTATTCAAAATTTGAACTCAATTTACCCCCTTAATATGGGAGATACGAGGAAATGGTTTAGAAACAAACATGTAGAGCGATAAATGAGGCGTCTGATGGCGCAAACCGTTTCGTAATATCATAAACCGTTTAGGAGATATGAATCTCGAAGTGGAAGTCTGCACTTTCCAACGTGCTCATGCTTATCCGTCATCTATATATATATAAGCAAGTCGGGCTGGAGCGATGTATATATAAATATTTAAAAATGAAAAAAGACGTGAATTAATGAGGCACTTCCAGAAATCTCAGAAATTTGAAACTTGGTACGAGGGAAACTGATGACCCCAGGATCCCTAGAAAAATCGGAAATTCTCAAAATTCCCTGAAGGGGGCACGCTGGGGGGGCTCAAATTTTGGGCTCAGTATAAGAACACAGTCGTATAGTATATCCAAAACGATAACCTATAGGTTTCGTGGGCTTAAAAATTTTCGGGAATTTCCTCATTTTTATCCCCCATCCCCCCAAATCAAGATGGCGGCACAACCTGCGAGACGAGGTAGACAATTGAAATTTGGTGAAATTATAGCTTTTGAACCCTAACCGACGGGAAAATTCCAAGATGTTAAAATTTTTCACTTTTTACCCCCAAGGATATCGAAATATGGAGGCAATTTTAATGACTGTGCAGACATTCCTTCTGAGCTACTTTTTGGCTAAACGGTAAGTCGTATCACAAAACGGATGGCACAACGTCGCTTCAATTCGGAGTGATCTACAACTTTGGTCCTGTGACATTTTGTCGTATCTCTCTCCCTTATACGTTAAATTTGGCCGTATTTCTGGATTGTTCGTAAATTTGGTGATTTTTACAAGTATATTTTATTCTTTGACACATTTATAACAATGATAGGATCATCATGTTGTGTGCGCACATTGGCACGATTAAGGGACATATGTGTACCAAATTTCATGATTCTAGCTTATACATAAGTAGGCAAAATGTAATGTAAAATGTTAAAAATGCACCCAAATTTCACCCTATTCAAAATTTGAGCTCAATTTACCCCCTTAATATGGGAGATACGAGGAAATGGTTTAGAAATAAACATGTAGAGCGATAAATGAGGCGTCTGATGGTGCAAACCGTTTCGTAATATCATAAACCGTTGAGGAGATATGAATCTCGAAGTGGAAGTCTGCACTTTCCAACGTGCTCATGCTTATCCGTCATCTATATATATAAAAGCAAGTCGGGCTGGAGCGATGTATATATAAATATTTAAAAATGAAAAAAGACGTGAATTAATGAGGCACTTCCAGAAATCTCAGAAATTTGAAACTTGGTACGAGGGAAACTGATGACCCCAGGATCCCTAGAAAAATCGGAAATTCTCAAAATTCCCTGAAGGGGGCACGCTGGGGGGGCTCAAATTTTGGGCTCAGTATAAGAACACAGTCGTATAGTATATCCAAAACGATAACCTATAGGTTTCGTGGGCTTAAAAATTTTCGGGAATTTCCTCATTTTTATCCCCCATCCCCCCAAATCAAGATGGCGGCACAACCTGCGAGACGAGGTAGACAATTGAAATTTGGTGAAATTATAGCTTTTGAACCCTAACCGACGGGAAAATTCCAAGATGTTAAAATTTTTCACTTTTTACCCCCAAGGATATCGAAATATGGAGGCAATTTTAATGACTGTGCAGACATTCCTTCTGAGCAATTTTTTGGCTAAACGGTAAGTCGTATCACAAAACGGATGGCACAACGTCGCTTCAATTCGGAGTGATCTACAACTTTGGTCCTGTGACATTTTGTCGTATCTCTCTCCCTTATACGTTAAATTTGGCCGTATTTCTGGATTGTTCGTAAATTTGGTGATTTTTACAAGTATATTTTATTCTTTGACACATTTATAACAATGATAGGATCATCATGTTGTGTGCGCACATTGGCACGATTAAGGGACATATGTGTACCAAATTTCATGATTCTAGCTTATACATAAGTAGGCAAAATGTAATGTAAAATGTTAAAAATGCACCCAAATTTCACCCTATTCAAAATTTGAGCTCAATTTACCCCCTTAATATGGGAGATACGAGGAAATGGTTTAGAAATAAACATGTAGAGCGATAAATGAGGCGTCTGATGGTGCAAACCGTTTCGTAATATCATAAACCGTTGAGGAGATATGAATCTGCACTTTCCAACGTGCTCATGCTTATCCGTCATCTATATATATAAAAGCAAGTCGGGCTGGAGCGATGTATATATAAATATTTAAAAATGAAAAAAGACGTGAATTAATGAGGCACTTCCAGAAATCTCAGAAATTTGAAACTTGGTACGAGGGAAACTGATGACCCCAGGATCCCTAGAAAAATCGGAAATTCTCAAAATTCCCTGAAGGGGGCACGCTGGGGGGGCTCAAATTTTGGGCTCAGTATAAGAACACAGTCGTATAGTATATCCAAAACGATAACCTATAGGTTTCGTGGGCTTAAAAATTTTCGGGAATTTCCTCATTTTTATCCCCCATCCCCCCAAATCAAGATGGCGGCACAACCTGCGAGACGAGGTAGACAATTGAAATTTGGTGAAATTATAGCTTTTGAACCCTAACCGACGGGAAAATTCCAAGATGTTAAAATTTTTCACTTTTTACCCCCAAGGATATCGAAATATGGAGGCAATTTTAATGACTGTGCAGACATTCCTTCTGAGCAATTTTTTGGCTAAACGGTAAGTCGTATCACAAAACGGATGGCACAACGTCGCTTCAATTCGGAGTGATCTACAACTTTGGTCCTGTGACATTTTGTCGTATCTCTCTCCCTTATACGTTAAATTTGGCCGTATTTCTGGATTGTTCGTAAATTTGGTGATTTTTACAAGTATATTTTATTCTTTGACACACTTATAACAATGATAGGATCATCATGTTGTGTGCGCACATTGGCACGATTAAGGGACATATGTGTACCAAATTTCATGATTCTAGCTTATACATAAGTAGGCAAAATGTAATGTAAAATGTTAAAAATGCACCCAAATTTCACCCTATTCAAAATGTGAACTCAATTTACCCCCTTAATATGGGAGATACGAGGAAATGGTTTAGAAACTAACATGTAGAGCGATAAATGAGGCGTCTGATGGCGCAAACCGTTTCGTAATATCATAAACCGTTGAGGAGATATGAATCTGCACTTTCCAACGTGCTCATGCTTATCCGTCATCTATATATATAAAAGCAAGTCGGGCTGGAGCGATGTATATATAAATATTTAAAAATGAAAAAAGACGTGAATTAATGAGGCACTTCCAGAAATCTCAGAAATTTGAAACTTGGTACGAGGGAAACTGATGACCCCAGGATCCCTAGAAAAATCGGAAATTCTCAAAATTCCCTGAAGGGGGCACGCTGGGGGGGCTCAAATTTTGGGCTCAGTATAAGAACACAGTCGTATAGTATATCCAAAACGATAACCTATAGGTTTCGTGGGCTTAAAAATTTTCGGGAATTTCCTCATTTTTATCCCCCATCCCCCCACATCAAGATGGCGGCACAACCTGCGAGACGAGGTAGACAATTGAAATTTGGTGAAATTATAGCTTTTGAACCCTAACCGACGGGAAAATTCCAAGATGTTCAAATTTTTCACTTTTTACCCCCAAGGATATCGAAATATGGAGGCAATTTTAATGACTGTGCAGACATTCCTTCTGAGCTATTTTTTGGCTAAACGGTAAGTCGTATCACAAAACGGATGGCACAACGTCCCTTCAATTCGGAGTGATCTACAACTTTGGTCCTGTGACATTTTGTCGTATCTCTCTCCCTTATACGTTAAATTTGGCCGTATTTCTGGATTGTTCGTAAATTTGGTGATTTTTACAAGTATATTTTATTCTTTGACACACATATAACAATGATAGGATCATCATGTTGTGTGCGCACATTGGCACGATTAAGGGACATATGTGTACCAAATTTCATGATTCTAGCTTATACATAAGTAGGCAAAATGTAATGTAAAATGTTAAAAATGCACCCAAATTTCACCCTATTCAAAATTTGAACTCAATTTACCCCCTTAATATGGGAGATACGAGGAAATGGTTTAGAAACAAACATGTAGAGCGATAAATGAGGCGTCTGATGGCGCAAACCGTTTCGTAATATCATAAACCGTTTAGGAGATATGAATCTCGAAGTGGAAGTCTGCACTTTCCAACGTGCTCATGCTTATCCGTCATCTATATATATAAAAGCAAGTCGGGCTGGAGCGATGTATATATAAATATTTAAAAATGAAAAAAGACGTGAATTAATGAGGCACTTCCAGAAATCTCAGAAATTTGAAACTTGGTACGAGGGAAACTGATGACCCCAGGATCCCTAGAAAAATCGGAAATTCTCAAAATTCCCTGAAGGGGGCACGCTGGGGGGGCTCAAATTTTGGGCTCAGTATAAGAACACAGTCGTATAGTATATCCAAAGCGATAACCTATAGGTTTCGTGGGCTTAAAAATTTTCGGGAATTTCTTCATTTTTATCCCCCATCCCCCAAATCAAGATGGCGGCACAACCTGCGAGACGAGGTAGACAATTGAAATTTGGTGAAATTATAGCTTTTGAACCCTAACCGACGGGAAAATTCCAAGATGTTCAAATTTTTCACTTTTTACCCCCAAGGATATCGAAATATGGAGGCAATTTTAATGACTGTGCAGACATTCTTTCTGAGCTATTTTTTGGCTAAACGGTAAGTCGTATCACAAAACGGATGGCACAACGTCCCTTCAACTCGGAGTGATCTACAACTTTGGTCCTGTGACATTTTGTCGTATCTCTCTCCCTTATACGTTAAATTTGGCCGTATTTCTGGATTGTTCGTAAATTTGGTGATTTTTACAAGTATATTTTATTCTTTGACACACTTATAACAATGATAGGATCATCACGTTGTGTGCGCACATTGGCACAATTAAGGGACATATGTGTACCAAATTTCATGATTCTAGCTTATAAATAAGTAGGCAAAATGTAATGTAAAATGTTAAAAATGCACCCAAATTTCACCCTATTCAAAATTTGAACTCAATTTACCCCCTTAATATGGGAGATACGAGGAAATGGTTTAGAAACAAACATGTAGAGCGATAAATGAGGCGTCTGATGGCGCAAACCGTTTCGTAATATCATAAACCGTTTAGGAGATATGAATCTCGAAGTGGAAGTCTGCACTTTCCAACGTGCTCATGCTTATCCGTCATCTATATATATAAAAGCAAGTCGGGCTGGAGCGATGTATATATAAATATTTAAAAATGAAAAAAGACGTGAATTAATGAGGCACTTCCAGAAATCTCAGAAATTTGAAACTTGGTACGAGGGAAACTGATGACCCCAGGATCCCTAGAAAAATCGGAAATTCTCAAAATTCCCTGAAGGGGGCACGCTGGGGGGGCTCAAATTTTGGGCTCAGTATAAGAACACAGTCGTATAGTATATCCAAAACGATAACCTATAGGTTTCGTGGGCTTAAAAATTTTCGGGAATTTCCTCATTTTTATCCCCCATCCCCCCAAATCAAGATGGCGGCACAACCTGCGAGACGAGGTAGACAATTGAAATTTGGTGAAATTATAGCTTTTGAACCCTAACCGACGGGAAAATTCCAAGATGTTAAAATTTTTCACTTTTTACCCCCAAGGATATCGAAATATGGAGGCAATTTTAATGACTGTGCAGACATTCCTTCTGAGCTACTTTTTGGCTAAACGGTAAGTCGTATCACAAAACGGATGGCACAACGTCGCTTCAATTCGGAGTGATCTACAACTTTGGTCCTGTGACATTTTGTCGTATCTCTCTCCCTTATACGTTAAATTTGGCCGTATTTCTGGATTGTTCGTAAATTTGGTGATTTTTACAAGTATATTTTATTCTTTGACACATTTATAACAATGATAGGATCATCATGTTGTGTGCGCACATTGGCACGATTAAGGGACATATGTGTACCAAATTTCATGATTCTAGCTTATACATAAGTAGGCAAAATGTAATGTAAAATGTTAAAAATGCACCCAAATTTCACCCTATTCAAAATTTGAGCTCAATTTACCCCCTTAATATGGGTGATACGAGGAAATGGTTTAGAAATAAACATGTAGAGCGATAAATGAGGCGTCTGATGGTGCAAACCGTTTCGTAATATCATAAACCGTTGAGGAGATATGAATCTGCACTTTCCAACGTGCTCATGCTTATCCGTCATCTATATATATAAAAGCAAGTCGGGCTGGAGCGATGTATATATAAATATTTAAAAATGAAAAAAGACGTGAATTAATGAGGCACTTCCAGAAATCTCAGAAATTTGAAACTTGGTACGAGGGAAACTGATGACCCCAGGATCCCTAGAAAAATCGGAAATTCTCAAAATTCCCTGAAGGGGGCACGCTGGGGGGGCTCAAATTTTGGGCTCAGTATAAGAACACAGTCGTATAGTATATCCAAAACGATAACCTATAGGTTTCGTGGGCTTAAAAATTTTCGGGAATTTCCTCATTTTTATCCCCCATCCCCCCAAATCAAGATGGCGGCACAACCTGCGAGACGAGGTAGACAATTGAAATTTGGTGAAATTATAGCTTTTGAACCCTAACCGACGGGAAAATTCCAAGATGTTAAAATTTTTCACTTTTTACCCCCAAGGATATCGAAATATGGAGGCAATTTTAATGACTGTGCAGACATTCCTTCTGAGCAATTTTTTGGCTAAACGGTAAGTCGTATCACAAAACGGATGGCACAACGTCGCTTCAATTCGGAGTGATCTACAACTTTGGTCCTGTGACATTTTGTCGTATCTCTCTCCCTTATACGTTAAATTTGGCCGTATTTCTGGATTGTTCGTAAATTTGGTGATTTTTACAAGTATATTTTATTCTTTGACACACTTATAACAATGATAGGATCATCATGTTGTGTGCGCACATTGGCACGATTAAGGGACATATGTGTACCAAATTTCATGATTCTAGCTTATACATAAGTAGGCAAAATGTAATGTAAAATGTTAAAAATGCACCCAAATTTCACCCTATTCAAAATGTGAACTCAATTTACCCCCTTAATATGGGAGATACGAGGAAATGGTTTAGAAACTAACATGTAGAGCGATAAATGAGGCGTCTGATGGCGCAAACCGTTTCGTAATATCATAAACCGTTTAGGAGATATGAATCTCGAAGTGGAAGTCTGCACTTTCCAACGTGCTCATGCTTATCCGTCATCTATATATATAAAAGCAAGTCGGGCTGGAGCGATGTATATATAAATATTTAAAAATGAAAAAAGACGTGAATTAATGAGGCACTTCCAGAAATCTCAGTAATTTGAAACTTGGTACGAGGGAAACTGATGACCCCAGGATCCCTAGAAAAATCGGAAATTCTCAAAATTCCCTGAAGGGGGCACGCTGGGGGGGCTCAAATTTTGGGCTCAGTATAAGAACACAGTCGTATAGTATATCCAAAACGATAACCTATAGGTTTCGTGGGCTTAAAAATTTTCGGGAATTTCCTCATTTTTATCCCCCATCCCCCCAAATCAAGATGGCGGCACAACCTGCGAGACGAGGTAGACAATTGAAATTTGGTGAAATTATAGCTTTTGAACCCTAACCGACGGGAAAATTCCAAGATGTTAAAATTTTTCACTTTTTACCCCCAAGGATATCGAAATATGGAGGCAATTTTAATGACTGTGCAGACATTCCTTCTGAGCTACTTTTTGGCTAAACGGTAAGTCGTATCACAAAACGGATGGCACAACGTCGCTTCAATTCGGAGTGATCTACAACTTTGGTCCTGTGACATTTTGTCGTATCTCTCTCCCTTATACGTTAAATTTGGCCGTATTTCTGGATTGTTCGTAAATTTGGTGATTTTTACAAGTATATTTTATTCTTTGACACATTTATAACAATGATAGGATCATCATGTTGTGTGCGCACATTGGCACGATTAAGGGAGATATGTGTACCAAATTTCATGATTCTAGCTTATACATAAGTAGGCAAAATGTAATGTAAAATGTTAAAAATGCACCCAAATTTCACCCTATTCAAAATTTGAGCTCAATTTACCCCCTTAATATGGGAGATACGAGGAAATGGTTTAGAAATAAACATGTAGAGCGATAAATGAGGCGTCTGATGGTGCAAACCGTTTCGTAATATCATAAACCGTTGAGGAGATATGAATCTGCACTTTCCAACGTGCTCATGCTTATCCGTCATCTATATATATAAAAGCAAGTCGGGCTGGAGCGATGTATATATAAATATTTAAAAATGAAAAAAGACGTGAATTAATGAGGCACTTCCAGAAATCTCAGAAATTTGAAACTTGGTACGAGGGAAACTGATGACCCCAGGATCCCTAGAAAAATCGGAAATTCTCAAAATTCCCTGAAGGGGGCACGCTGGGGGGGCTCAAATTTTGGGCTCAGTATAAGAACACAGTCGTATAGTATATCCAAAACGATAACCTATAGGTTTCGTGGGCTTAAAAATTTTCGGGAATTTCCTCATTTTTATCCCCCATCCCCCCAAATCAAGATGGCGGCACAACCTGCGAGACGAGGTAGACAATTGAAATTTGGTGAAATTATAGCTTTTGAACCCTAACCGACGGGAAAATTCCAAGATGTTAAAATTTTTCACTTTTTACCCCCAAGGATATCGAAATATGGAGGCAATTTTAATGACTGTGCAGACATTCTTTCTGAGCTATTTTTTGGCTAAACGGTAAGTCGTATCACAAAACGGATGGCACAACGTCCCTTCAACTCGGAGTGATCTACAACTTTGGTCCTGTGACATTTTGTCGTATCTCTCTCCCTTATACGTTAAATTTGGCCGTATTTCTGGATTGTTCGTAAATTTGGTGATTTTTACAAGTATATTTTATTCTTTGACACACTTATAACAATGATAGGATCATCACGTTGTGTGCGCACATTGGCACAATTAAGGGACATATGTGTACCAAATTTCATGATTCTAGCTTATACATAAGTAGGCAAAATGTAATGTAAAATGTTAAAAATGCACCCAAATTTCACCCTATTCAAAATTTGAACTCAATTTACCCCCTTAATATGGGAGATACGAGGAAATGGTTTAGAAACAAACATGTAGAGCGATAAATGAGGCGTCTGATGGCGCAAACCGTTTCGTAATATCATAAACCGTTTAGGAGATATGAATCTCGAAGTGGAAGTCTGCACTTTCCAACGTGCTCATGCTTATCCGTCATCTATATATATAAAAGCAAGTCGGGCTGGAGCGATGTATATATAAATATTTAAAAATGAAAAAAGACGTGAATTAATGAGGCACTTCCAGAAATCTCAGAAATTTGAAACTTGGTACGAGGGAAACTGATGACCCCAGGATCCCTAGAAAAATCGGAAATTCTCAAAATTCCCTGAAGGGGGCACGCTGGGGGGGCTCAAATTTTGGGCTCAGTATAAGAACACAGTCGTATAGTATATCCAAAACGATAACCTATAGGTTTCGTGGGCTTAAAAATTTTCGGGAATTTCCTCATTTTTATCCCCCATCCCCCCAAATCAAGATGGCGGCACAACCTGCGAGACGAGGTAGACAATTGAAATTTGGTGAAATTATAGCTTTTGAACCCTAACCGACGGGAAAATTCCAAGATGTTAAAATTTTTCACTTTTTACCCCCAAGGATATCGAAATATGGAGGCAATTTTAATGACTGTGCAGACATTCCTTCTGAGCTACTTTTTGGCTAAACGGTAAGTCGTATCACAAAACGGATGGCACAACGTCGCTTCAATTCGGAGTGATCTACAACTTTGGTCCTGTGACATTTTGTCGTATCTCTCTCCCTTATACGTTAAATTTGGCCGTATTTCTGGATTGTTCGTAAATTTGGTGATTTTTACAAGTATATTTTATTCTTTGACACATTTATAACAATGATAGGATCATCATGTTGTGTGCGCACATTGGCACGATTAAGGGAGATATGTGTACCAAATTTCATGATTCTAGCTTATACATAAGTAGGCAAAATGTAATGTAAAATGTTAAAAATGCACCCAAATTTCACCCTATTCAAAATTTGAGCTCAATTTACCCCCTTAATATGGGAGATACGAGGAAATGGTTTAGAAATAAACATGTAGAGCGATAAATGAGGCGTCTGATGGTGCAAACCGTTTCGTAATATCATAAACCGTTGAGGAGATATGAATCTGCACTTTCCAACGTGCTCATGCTTATCCGTCATCTATATATATAAAAGCAAGTCGGGCTGGAGCGATGTATATATAAATATTTAAAAATGAAAAAAGACGTGAATTAATGAGGCACTTCCAGAAATCTCAGAAATTTGAAACTTGGTACGAGGGAAACTGATGACCCCAGGATCCCTAGAAAAATCGGAAATTCTCAAAATTCCCTGAAGGGGGCACGCTGGGGGGGCTCAAATTTTGGGCTCAGTATAAGAACACAGTCGTATAGTATATCCAAAACGATAACCTATAGGTTTCGTGGGCTTAAAAATTTTCGGGAATTTCCTCATTTTTATCCCCCATCCCCCCAAATCAAGATGGCGGCACAACCTGCGAGACGAGGTAGACAATTGAAATTTGGTGAAATTATAGCTTTTGAACCCTAACCGACGGGAAAATTCCAAGATGTTAAAATTTTTCACTTTTTACCCCCAAGGATATCGAAATATGGAGGCAATTTTAATGACTGTGCAGACATTCCTTCTGAGCAATTTTTTGGCTAAACGGTAAGTCGTATCACAAAACGGATGGCACAACGTCGCTTCAATTCGGAGTGATCTACAACTTTGGTCCTGTGACATTTTGTCGTATCTCTCTCCCTTATACGTTAAATTTGGCCGTATTTCTGGATTGTTCGTAAATTTGGTGATTTTTACAAGTATATTTTATTCTTTGACACACTTATAACAATGATAGGATCATCATGTTGTGTGCGCACATTGGCACGATTAAGGGACATATGTGTACCAAATTTCATGATTCTAGCTTATACATAAGTAGGCAAAATGTAATGTAAAATGTTAAAAATGCACCCAAATTTCACCCTATTCAAAATGTGAACTCAATTTACCCCCTTAATATGGGAGATACGAGGAAATGGTTTAGAAACTAACATGTAGAGCGATAAATGAGGCGTCTGATGGCGCAAACCGTTTCGTAATATCATAAACCGTTTAGGAGATATGAATCTCGAAGTGGAAGTCTGCACTTTCCAACGTGCTCATGCTTATCCGTCATCTATATATATAAAAGCAAGTCGGGCTGGAGCGATGTATATATAAATATTTAAAAATGAAAAAAGACGTGAATTAATGAGGCACTTCCAGAAATCTCAGTAATTTGAAACTTGGTACGAGGGAAACTGATGACCCCAGGATCCCTAGAAAAATCGGAAATTCTCAAAATTCCCTGAAGGGGGCACGCTGGGGGGGCTCAAATTTTGGGCTCAGTATAAGAACACAGTCGTATAGTATATCCAAAACGATAACCTATAGGTTTCGTGGGCTTAAAAATTTTCGGGAATTTCCTCATTTTTATCCCCCATCCCCCCAAATCAAGATGGCGGCACAACCTGCGAGACGAGGTAGACAATTGAAATTTGGTGAAATTATAGCTTTTGAACCCTAACCGACGGGAAAATTCCAAGATGTTAAAATTTTTCACTTTTTACCCCCAAGGATATCGAAATATGGAGGCAATTTTAATGACTGTGCAGACATTCCTTCTGAGCTACTTTTTGGCTAAACGGTAAGTCGTATCACAAAACGGATGGCACAACGTCGCTTCAATTCGGAGTGATCTACAACTTTGGTCCTGTGACATTTTGTCGTATCTCTCTCCCTTATACGTTAAATTTGGCCGTATTTCTGGATTGTTCGTAAATTTGGTGATTTTTACAAGTATATTTTATTCTTTGACACACTTATAACAATGATAGGATCATCATGTTGTGTGCGCACATTGGCACGATTAAGGGACATATGTGTACCAAATTTCATGATTCTAGCTTATACATAAGTAGGCAAAATGTAATGTAAAATGTTAAAAATGCACCCAAATTTCACCCTATTCAAAATGTGAACTCAATTTACCCCCTTAATATGGGAGATACGAGGAAATGGTTTAGAAACTAACATGTAGAGCGATAAATGAGGCGTCTGATGGCGCAAACCGTTTCGTAATATCATAAACCGTTTAGGAGATATGAATCTCGAAGTGGAAGTCTGCACTTTCCAACGTGCTCATGCTTATCCGTCATCTATATATATAAAAGCAAGTCGGGCTGGAGCGATGTATATATAAATATTTAAAAATGAAAAAAGACGTGAATTAATGAGGCACTTCCAGAAATCTCAGAAATTTGAAACTTGGTACGAGGGAAACTGATGACCCCAGGATCCCTAGAAAAATCGGAAATTCTCAAAATTCCCTGAAGGGGGCACGCTGGGGGGGCTCAAATTTTGGGCTCAGTATAAGAACACAGTCGTATAGTATATCCAAAACGATAACCTATAGGTTTCGTGGGCTTAAAAATTTTCGGGAATTTCCTCATTTTTATCCCCCATCCCCCCACATCAAGATGGCGGCACAACCTGCGAGACGAGGTAGACAATTGAAATTTGGTGAAATTATAGCTTTTGAACCCTAACCGACGGGAAAATTCCAAGATGTTAAAATTTTTCACTTTTTACCCCCAAGGATATCGAAATATGGAGGCAATTTTAATGACTGTGCAGACATTCCTTCTGAGCTATTTTTTGGCTAAACGGTAAGTCGTATCACAAAACGGATGGCACAACGTCCCTTCAATTCGGAGTGATCTACAACTTTGGTCCTGTGACATTTTGTCGTATCTCTCTCCCTTATACGTTAAATTTGGCCGTATTTCTGGATTGTTCGTAAATTTGGTGATTTTTACAAGTATATTTTATTCTTTGACACACATATAACAATGATAGGATCATCATGTTGTGTGCGCACATTGGCACGATTAAGGGACATATGTGTACCAAATTTCATGATTCTAGCTTATACATAAGTAGGCAAAATGTAATGTAAAATGTTAAAAATGCACCCAAATTTCACCCTATTCAAAATTTGAACTCAATTTACCCCCTTAATATGGGAGATACGAGGAAATGGTTTAGAAACAAACATGTAGAGCGATAAATGAGGCGTCTGATGGCGCAAACCGTTTCGTAATATCATAAACCGTTTAGGAGATATGAATCTCGAAGTGGAAGTCTGCACTTTCCAACGTGCTCATGCTTATCCGTCATCTATATATATAAAAGCAAGTCGGGCTGGAGCGATGTATATATAAATATTTAAAAATGAAAAAAGACGTGAATTAATGAGGCACTTCCAGAAATCTCAGAAATTTGAAACTTGGTACGAGGGAACCTGATGACCCCAGGATCCCTAGAAAAATCGGAAATTCTCAAAATTCCCTGAAGGGGGCACGCTGGGGGGGCTCAAATTTTGGGCTCAGTATAAGAACACAGTCGTATAGTATATCCAAAGCGATAACCTATAGGTTTCGTGGGCTTAAAAATTTTCGGGAATTTCTTCATTTTTATCCCCCATCCCCCAAATCAAGATGGCGGCACAACCTGCGAGACGAGGTAGACAATTGAAATTTGGTGAAATTATAGCTTTTGAACCCTAACCGACGGGAAAATTCCAAGATGTTCAAATTTTTCACTTTTTACCCCCAAGGATATCGAAATATGGAGGCAATTTTAATGACTGTGCAGACATTCTTTCTGAGCTATTTTTTGGCTAAACGGTAAGTCGTATCACAAAACGGATGGCACAACGTCCCTTCAACTCGGAGTGATCTACAACTTTGGTCCTGTGACATTTTGTCGTATCTCTCTCCCTTATACGTTAAATTTGGCCGTATTTCTGGATTGTTCGTAAATTTGGTGATTTTTACAAGTATATTTTATTCTTTGACACACTTATAACAATGATAGGATCATCACGTTGTGTGCGCACATTGGCACAATTAAGGGACATATGTGTACCAAATTTCATGATTCTAGCTTATACATAAGTAGGCAAAATGTAATGTAAAATGTTAAAAATGCACCCAAATTTCACCCTATTCAAAATTTGAACTCAATTTACCCCCTTAATATGGGAGATACGAGGAAATGGTTTAGAAACAAACATGTAGAGCGATAAATGAGGCGTCTGATGGCGCAAACCGTTTCGTAATATCATAAACCGTTTAGGAGATATGAATCTCGAAGTGGAAGTCTGCACTTTCCAACGTGCTCATGCTTATCCGTCATCTATATATATAAAAGCAAGTCGGGCTGGAGCGATGTATATATAAATATTTAAAAATGAAAAAAGACGTGAATTAATGAGGCACTTCCAGAAATCTCAGAAATTTGAAACTTGGTACGAGGGAAACTGATGACCCCAGGATCCCTAGAAAAATCGGAAATTCTCAAAATTCCCTGAAGGGGGCACGCTGGGGGGGCTCAAATTTTGGGCTCAGTATAAGAACACAGTCGTATAGTATATCCAAAACGATAACCTATAGGTTTCGTGGGCTTAAAAATTTTCGGGAATTTCCTCATTTTTATCCCCCATCCCCCCAAATCAAGATGGCGGCACAACCTGCGAGACGAGGTAGACAATTGAAATTTGGTGAAATTATAGCTTTTGAACCCTAACCGACGGGAAAATTCCAAGATGTTAAAATTTTTCACTTTTTACCCCCAAGGATATCGAAATATGGAGGCAATTTTAATGACTGTGCAGACATTCCTTCTGAGCTACTTTTTGGCTAAACGGTAAGTCGTATCACAAAACGGATGGCACAACGTCGCTTCAATTCGGAGTGATCTACAACTTTGGTCCTGTGACATTTTGTCGTATCTCTCTCCCTTATACGTTAAATTTGGCCGTATTTCTGGATTGTTCGTAAATTTGGTGATTTTTACAAGTATATTTTATTCTTTGACACATTTATAACAATGATAGGATCATCATGTTGTGTGCGCACATTGGCACGATTAAGGGACATATGTGTACCAAATTTCATGATTCTAGCTTATACATAAGTAGGCAAAATGTAATGTAAAATGTTAAAAATGCACCCAAATTTCACCCTATTCAAAGTTTGAGCTCAATTTACCCCCTTAATATGGGAGATACGAGGAAATGGTTTAGAAATAAACATGTAGAGCGATAAATGAGGCGTCTGATGGTGCAAACCGTTTCGTAATATCATAAACCGTTGAGGAGATATGAATCTCGAAGTGGAAGTCTGCACTTTCCAACGTGCTCATGCTTATCCGTCATCTATATATATAAAAGCAAGTCGGGCTGGAGCGATGTATATATAAATATTTAAAAATGAAAAAAGACGTGAATTAATGAGGCACTTCCAGAAATCTCAGAAATTTGAAACTTGGTACGAGGGAAACTGATGACCCCAGGATCCCTAGAAAAATCGGAAATTCTCAAAATTCCCTGAAGGGGGCACGCTGGGGGGGCTCAAATTTTGGGCTCAGTATAAGAACACAGTCGTATAGTATATCCAAAACGATAACCTATAGGTTTCGTGGGCTTAAAAATTTTCGGGAATTTCCTCATTTTTATCCCCCATCCCCCCAAATCAAGATGGCGGCACAACCTGCGAGACGAGGTAGACAATTGAAATTTGGTGAAATTATAGCTTTTGAACCCTAACCGACGGGAAAATTCCAAGATGTTAAAATTTTTCACTTTTTACCCCCAAGGATATCGAAATATGGAGGCAATTTTAATGACTGTGCAGACATTCCTTCTGAGCAATTTTTTGGCTAAACGGTAAGTCGTATCACAAAACGGATGGCACAACGTCCCTTCAATTCGGAGTGATCTACAACTTTGGTCCTGTGACATTTTGTCGTATCTCTCTCCCTTATACGTTAAATTTGGCCGTATTTCTGGACTGTTCGTAAATTTGGTGATTTTTACAAGTATATTTTATTCTTTGACACACTTATAACAATGATAGGATCATCATGTTGTGTGCGCACATTGGCACGATTAAGGGACATATGTGTACCAAATTTCATGATTCTAGCTTATACATAAGTAGGCAAAATGTAATGTAAAATGTTAAAAATGCACCCAAATTTCACCCTATTCAAAATGTGAACTCAATTTACCCCCTTAATATGGGAGATACGAGGAAATGGTTTAGAAACTAACATGTAGAGCGATAAATGAGGCGTCTGATGGCGCAAACCGTTTCGTAATATCATAAACCGTTTAGGAGATATGAATCTCGAAGTGGAAGTCTGCACTTTCCAACGTGCTCATGCTTATCCGTCATCTATATATATAAAAGCAAGTCGGGCTGGAGCGATGTATATATAAATATTTAAAAATGAAAAAAGACGTGAATTAATGAGGCACTTCCAGAAATCTCAGAAATTTGAAACTTGGTACGAGGGAAACTGATGACCCCAGGATCCCTAGAAAAATCGGAAATTCTCAAAATTCCCTGAAGGGGGCACGCTGGGGGGGCTCAAATTTTGGGCTCAGTATAAGAACACAGTCGTATAGTATATCCAAAACGATAACCTATAGGTTTCGTGGGCTTAAAAATTTTCGGGAATTTCCTCATTTTTATCCCCCATCCCCCCACATCAAGATGGCGGCACAACCTGCGAGACGAGGTAGACAATTGAAATTTGGTGAAATTATAGCTTTTGAACCCTAACCGACGGGAAAATTCCAAGATGTTAAAATTTTTCACTTTTTACCCCCAAGGATATCGAAATATGGAGGCAATTTTAATGACTGTGCAGACATTCCTTCTGAGCTATTTTTTGGCTAAACGGTAAGTCGTATCACAAAACGGATGGCACAACGTCCCTTCAATTCGGAGTGATCTACAACTTTGGTCCTGTGACATTTTGTCGTATCTCTCTCCCTTATACGTTAAATTTGGCCGTATTTCTGGATTGTTCGTAAATTTGGTGATTTTTACAAGTATATTTTATTCTTTGACACACATATAACAATGATAGGATCATCATGTTGTGTGCGCACATTGGCACGATTAAGGGACATATGTGTACCAAATTTCATGATTCTAGCTTATACATAAGTAGGCAAAATGTAATGTAAAATGTTAAAAATGCACCCAAATTTCACCCTATTCAAAATTTGAACTCAATTTACCCCCTTAATATGGGAGATACGAGGAAATGGTTTAGAAACAAACATGTAGAGCGATAAATGAGGCGTCTGATGGCGCAAACCGTTTCGTAATATCATAAACCGTTTAGGAGATATGAATCTCGAAGTGGAAGTCTGCACTTTCCAACGTGCTCATGCTTATCCGTCATCTATATATATAAAAGCAAGTCGGGCTGGAGCGATGTATATATAAATATTTAAAAATGAAAAAAGACGTGAATTAATGAGGCACTTCCAGAAATCTCAGAAATTTGAAACTTGGTACGAGGGAACCTGATGACCCCAGGATCCCTAGAAAAATCGGAAATTCTCAAAATTCCCTGAAGGGGGCACGCTGGGGGGGCTCAAATTTTGGGCTCAGTATAAGAACACAGTCGTATAGTATATCCAAAGCGATAACCTATAGGTTTCGTGGGCTTAAAAATTTTCGGGAATTTCTTCATTTTTATCCCCCATCCCCCAAATCAAGATGGCGGCACAACCTGCGAGACGAGGTAGACAATTGAAATTTGGTGAAATTATAGCTTTTGAACCCTAACCGACGGGAAAATTCCAAGATGTTCAAATTTTTCACTTTTTACCCCCAAGGATATCGAAATATGGAGGCAATTTTAATGACTGTGCAGACATTCTTTCTGAGCTATTTTTTGGCTAAACGGTAAGTCGTATCACAAAACGGATGGCACAACGTCCCTTCAACTCGGAGTGATCTACAACTTTGGTCCTGTGACATTTTGTCGTATCTCTCTCCCTTATACGTTAAATTTGGCCGTATTTCTGGATTGTTCGTAAATTTGGTGATTTTTACAAGTATATTTTATTCTTTGACACACTTATAACAATGATAGGATCATCACGTTGTGTGCGCACATTGGCACAATTAAGGGACATATGTGTACCAAATTTCATGATTCTAGCTTATACATAAGTAGGCAAAATGTAATGTAAAATGTTAAAAATGCACCCAAATTTCACCCTATTCAAAATTTGAACTCAATTTACCCCCTTAATATGGGAGATACGAGGAAATGGTTTAGAAACAAACATGTAGAGCGATAAATGAGGCGTCTGATGGCGCAAACCGTTTCGTAATATCATAAACCGTTTAGGAGATATGAATCTCGAAGTGGAAGTCTGCACTTTCCAACGTGCTCATGCTTATCCGTCATCTATATATATAAAAGCAAGTCGGGCTGGAGCGATGTATATATAAATATTTAAAAATGAAAAAAGACGTGAATTAATGAGGCACTTCCAGAAATCTCAGAAATTTGAAACTTGGTACGAGGGAAACTGATGACCCCAGGATCCCTAGAAAAATCGGAAATTCTCAAAATTCCCTGAAGGGGGCACGCTGGGGGGGCTCAAATTTTGGGCTCAGTATAAGAACACAGTCGTATAGTATATCCAAAACGATAACCTATAGGTTTCGTGGGCTTAAAAATTTTCGGGAATTTCCTCATTTTTATCCCCCATCCCCCCAAATCAAGATGGCGGCACAACCTGCGAGACGAGGTAGACAATTGAAATTTGGTGAAATTATAGCTTTTGAACCCTAACCGACGGGAAAATTCCAAGATGTTAAAATTTTTCACTTTTTACCCCCAAGGATATCGAAATATGGAGGCAATTTTAATGACTGTGCAGACATTCCTTCTGAGCTACTTTTTGGCTAAACGGTAAGTCGTATCACAAAACGGATGGCACAACGTCGCTTCAATTCGGAGTGATCTACAACTTTGGTCCTGTGACATTTTGTCGTATCTCTCTCCCTTATACGTTAAATTTGGCCGTATTTCTGGATTGTTCGTAAATTTGGTGATTTTTACAAGTATATTTTATTCTTTGACACATTTATAACAATGATAGGATCATCATGTTGTGTGCGCACATTGGCACGATTAAGGGACATATGTGTACCAAATTTCATGATTCTAGCTTATACATAAGTAGGCAAAATGTAATGTAAAATGTTAAAAATGCACCCAAATTTCACCCTATTCAAAGTTTGAGCTCAATTTACCCCCTTAATATGGGAGATACGAGGAAATGGTTTAGAAATAAACATGTAGAGCGATAAATGAGGCGTCTGATGGTGCAAACCGTTTCGTAATATCATAAACCGTTGAGGAGATATGAATCTCGAAGTGGAAGTCTGCACTTTCCAACGTGCTCATGCTTATCCGTCATCTATATATATAAAAGCAAGTCGGGCTGGAGCGATGTATATATAAATATTTAAAAATGAAAAAAGACGTGAATTAATGAGGCACTTCCAGAAATCTCAGAAATTTGAAACTTGGTACGAGGGAAACTGATGACCCCAGGATCCCTAGAAAAATCGGAAATTCTCAAAATTCCCTGAAGGGGGCACGCTGGGGGGGCTCAAATTTTGGGCTCAGTATAAGAACACAGTCGTATAGTATATCCAAAACGATAACCTATAGGTTTCGTGGGCTTAAAAATTTTCGGGAATTTCCTCATTTTTATCCCCCATCCCCCCAAATCAAGATGGCGGCACAACCTGCGAGACGAGGTAGACAATTGAAATTTGGTGAAATTATAGCTTTTGAACCCTAACCGACGGGAAAATTCCAAGATGTTAAAATTTTTCACTTTTTACCCCCAAGGATATCGAAATATGGAGGCAATTTTAATGACTGTGCAGACATTCCTTCTGAGCAATTTTTTGGCTAAACGGTAAGTCGTATCACAAAACGGATGGCACAACGTCCCTTCAATTCGGAGTGATCTACAACTTTGGTCCTGTGACATTTTGTCGTATCTCTCTCCCTTATACGTTAAATTTGGCCGTATTTCTGGACTGTTCGTAAATTTGGTGATTTTTACAAGTATATTTTATTCTTTGACACACTTATAACAATGATAGGATCATCATGTTGTGTGCGCACATTGGCACGATTAAGGGACATATGTGTACCAAATTTCATGATTCTAGCTTATACATAAGTAGGCAAAATGTAATGTAAAATGTTAAAAATGCACCCAAATTTCACCCTATTCAAAATGTGAACTCAATTTACCCCCTTAATATGGGAGATACGAGGAAATGGTTTAGAAACTAACATGTAGAGCGATAAATGAGGCGTCTGATGGCGCAAACCGTTTCGTAATATCATAAACCGTTTAGGAGATATGAATCTCGAAGTGGAAGTCTGCACTTTCCAACGTGCTCATGCTTATCCGTCATCTATATATATAAAAGCAAGTCGGGCTGGAGCGATGTATATATAAATATTTAAAAATGAAAAAAGACGTGAATTAATGAGGCACTTCCAGAAATCTCAGAAATTTGAAACTTGGTACGAGGGAAACTGATGACCCCAGGATCCCTAGAAAAATCGGAAATTCTCAAAATTCCCTGAAGGGGGCACGCTGGGGGGGCTCAAATTTTGGGCTCAGTATAAGAACACAGTCGTATAGTATATCCAAAACGATAACCTATAGGTTTCGTGGGCTTAAAAATTTTCGGGAATTTCCTCATTTTTATCCCCCATCCCCCCACATCAAGATGGCGGCACAACCTGCGAGACGAGGTAGACAATTGAAATTTGGTGAAATTATAGCTTTTGAACCCTAACCGACGGGAAAATTCCAAGATGTTCAAATTTTTCACTTTTTACCCCCAAGGATATCGAAATATGGAGGCAATTTTAATGACTGTGCAGACATTCCTTCTGAGCTATTTTTTGGCTAAACGGTAAGTCGTATCACAAAACGGATGGCACAACGTCCCTTCAATTCGGAGTGATCTACAACTTTGGTCCTGTGACATTTTGTCGTATCTCTCTCCCTTATACGTTAAATTTGGCCGTATTTCTGGATTGTTCGTAAATTTGGTGATTTTTACAAGTATATTTTATTCTTTGACACACTTATAACAATGATAGGAACATCATGTTGTGTGCGCACATTGGCACGATTAAGGGACATATGTGTACCAAATTTCATGATTCTAGCTTATACATAAGTAGGCAAAATGTAATGTAAAATGTTAAAAATGCACCCAAATTTCACCCTATTCAAAATGTGAACTCAATTTACCCCCTTAATATGGGAGATACGAGGAAATGGTTTAGAAACAAACATGTAGAGCGATAAATGAGGCGTCTGATGGCGCAAACCGTTTCGTAATATCATAAACCGTTTAGGAGATATGAATCTCGAAGTGGAAGTCTGCACTTTCCAACGTGCTCATGCTTATCCGTCATCTATATATATAAAAGCAAGTCGGGCTGGAGCGATGTATATATAAATATTTAAAAATGAAAAAAGACGTGAATTAATGAGGCACTTCCAGAAATCTCAGAAATTTGAAACTTGGTACGAGGGAACCTGATGACCCCAGGATCCCTAGAAAAATCGGAAATTCTCAAAATTCCCTGAAGGGGGCACGCTGGGGGGGCTCAAATTTTGGGCTCAGTATAAGAACACAGTCGTATAGTATATCCAAAGCGATAACCTATAGGTTTCGTGGGCTTAAAAATTTTCGGGAATTTCTTCATTTTTATCCCCCATCCCCCAAATCAAGATGGCGGCACAACCTGCGAGACGAGGTAGACAATTGAAATTTGGTGAAATTATAGCTTTTGAACCCTAACCGACGGGAAAATTCCAAGATGTTCAAATTTTTCACTTTTTACCCCCAAGGATATCGAAATATGGAGGCAATTTTAATGACTGTGCAGACATTCTTTCTGAGCTATTTTTTGGCTAAACGGTAAGTCGTATCACAAAACGGATGGCACAACGTCCCTTCAACTCGGAGTGATCTACAACTTTGGTCCTGTGACATTTTGTCGTATCTCTCTCCCTTATACGTTAAATTTGGCCGTATTTCTGGATTGTTCGTAAATTTGGTGATTTTTACAAGTATATTTTATTCTTTGACACACTTATAACAATGATAGGATCATCACGTTGTGTGCGCACATTGGCACAATTAAGGGACATATGTGTACCAAATTTCATGATTCTAGCTTATAAATAAGTAGGCAAAATGTAATGTAAAATGTTAAAAATGCACCCAAATTTCACCCTATTCAAAATTTGAACTCAATTTACCCCCTTAATATGGGAGATACGAGGAAATGGTTTAGAAACAAACATGTAGAGCGATAAATGAGGCGTCTGATGGCGCAAACCGTTTCGTAATATCATAAACCGTTTAGGAGATATGAATCTCGAAGTGGAAGTCTGCACTTTCCAACGTGCTCATGCTTATCCGTCATCTATATATATAAAAGCAAGTCGGGCTGGAGCGATGTATATATAAATATTTAAAAATGAAAAAAGACGTGAATTAATGAGGCACTTCCAGAAATCTCAGAAATTTGAAACTTGGTACGAGGGAAACTGATGACCCCAGGATCCCTAGAAAAATCGGAAATTCTCAAAATTCCCTGAAGGGGGCACGCTGGGGGGGCTCAAATTTTGGGCTCAGTATAAGAACACAGTCGTATAGTATATCCAAAACGATAACCTATAGGTTTCGTGGGCTTAAAAATTTTCGGGTATTTCCTCATTTTTATCCCCCATCCCCCAAATCAAGATGGCGGCACAACCTGCGAGACGAGGTAGACAATTGAAATTTGGTGAAATTATAGCTTTTGAACCCTAACCGACGGGAAAATTCCAAGATGTTCAAATTTTTCACTTTTTACCCCCAAGGATATCGAAATATGGAGGCAATTTTAATGACTGTGCAGACATTCTTTCTGAGCTATTTTTTGGCTAAACGGTAAGTCGTATCACAAAACGGATGGCACAACGTCCCTTCAACTCGGAGTGATCTACAACTTTGGTCCTGTGACATTTTGTCGTATCTCTCTCCCTTATACGTTAAATTTGGCCGTATTTCTGGATTGTTCGTAAATTTGGTGATTTTTACAAGTATATTTTATTCTTTGACACACTTATAACAATGATAGGATCATCACGTTGTGTGCGCACATTGGCACAATTAAGGGACATATGTGTACCAAATTTCATGATTCTAGCTTATACATAAGTAGGCAAAATGTAATGTAAAATGTTAAAAATGCACCCAAATTTCACCCTATTCAAAATTTGAACTCAATTTACCCCCTTAATATGGGAGATACGAGGAAATGGTTTAGAAACAAACATGTAGAGCGATAAATGAGGCGTCTGATGGCGCAAACCGTTTCGTAATATCATAAACCGTTTAGGAGATATGAATCTCGAAGTGGAAGTCTGCACTTTCCAACGTGCTCATGCTTATCCGTCATCTATATATATAAAAGCAAGTCGGGCTGGAGCGATGTATATATAAATATTTAAAAATGAAAAAAGACGTGAATTAATGAGGCACTTCCAGAAATCTCAGAAATTTGAAACTTGGTACGAGGGAAACTGATGACCCCAGGATCCCTAGAAAAATCGGAAATTCTCAAAATTCCCTGAAGGGGGCACGCTGGGGGGGCTCAAATTTTGGGCTCAGTATAAGAACACAGTCGTATAGTATATCCAAAACGATAACCTATAGGTTTCGTGGGCTTAAAAATTTTCGGGTATTTCCTCATTTTTATCCCCCATCCCCCAAATCAAGATGGCGGCACAACCTGCGAGACGAGGTAGACAATTGAAATTTGGTGAAATTATAGCTTTTGAACCCTAACCGACGGGAAAATTCCAAGATGTTAAAATTTTTCACTTTTTACCCCCAAGGATATCGAAATATGGAGGCAATTTTAATGACTGTGCAGACATTCTTTCTGAGCTATTTTTTGGCTAAACGGTAAGTCGTATCACAAAACGGATGGCACAACGTCCCTTCAACTCGGAGTGATCTACAACTTTGGTCCTGTGACATTTTGTCGTATCTCTCTCCCTTATACGTTAAATTTGGCCGTATTTCTGGATTGTTCGTAAATTTGGTGATTTTTACAAGTATATTTTATTCTTTGACACACTTATAACAATGATAGGATCATCACGTTGTGTGCGCACATTGGCACAATTAAGGGACATATGTGTACCAAATTTCATGATTCTAGCTTATAAATAAGTAGGCAAAATGTAATGTAAAATGTTAAAAATGCACCCAAATTTCACCCTATTCAAAATTTGAACTCAATTTACCCCCTTAATATGGGAGATACGAGGAAATGGTTTAGAAACAAACATGTAGAGCGATAAATGAGGCGTCTGATGGCGCAAACCGTTTCGTAATATCATAAACCGTTTAGGAGATATGAATCTCGAAGTGGAAGTCTGCACTTTCCAACGTGCTCATGCTTATCCGTCATCTATATATATAAAAGCAAGTCGGGCTGGAGCGATGTATATATAAATATTTAAAAATGAAAAAAGACGTGAATTAATGAGGCACTTCCAGAAATCTCAGAAATTTGAAACTTGGTACGAGGGAAACTGATGACCCCAGGATCCCTAGAAAAATCGGAAATTCTCAAAATTCCCTGAAGGGGGCACGCTGGGGGGGCTCAAATTTTGGGCTCAGTATAAGAACACAGTCGTATAGTATATCCAAAACGATAACCTATAGGTTTCGTGGGCTTAAAAATTTTCGGGTATTTCCTCATTTTTATCCCCCATCCCCCAAATCAAGATGGCGGCACAACCTGCGAGACGAGGTAGACAATTGAAATTTGGTGAAATTATAGCTTTTGAACCCTAACCGACGGGAAAATTCCAAGATGTTCAAATTTTTCACTTTTTACCCCCAAGGATATCGAAATATGGAGGCAATTTTAATGACTGTGCAGACATTCTTTCTGAGCTATTTTTTGGCTAAACGGTAAGTCGTATCACAAAACGGATGGCACAACGTCCCTTCAACTCGGAGTGATCTACAACTTTGGTCCTGTGACATTTTGTCGTATCTCTCTCCCTTATACGTTAAATTTGGCCGTATTTCTGGATTGTTCGTAAATTTGGTGATTTTTACAAGTATATTTTATTCTTTGACACACTTATAACAATGATAGGATCATCACGTTGTGTGCGCACATTGGCACAATTAAGGGACATATGTGTACCAAATTTCATGATTCTAGCTTATACATAAGTAGGCAAAATGTAATGTAAAATGTTAAAAATGCACCCAAATTTCACCCTATTCAAAATTTGAACTCAATTTACCCCCTTAATATGGGAGATACGAGGAAATGGTTTAGAAACAAACATGTAGAGCGATAAATGAGGCGTCTGATGGCGCAAACCGTTTCGTAATATCATAAACCGTTTAGGAGATATGAATCTCGAAGTGGAAGTCTGCACTTTCCAACGTGCTCATGCTTATCCGTCATCTATATATATAAAAGCAAGTCGGGCTGGAGCGATGTATATATAAATATTTAAAAATGAAAAAAGACGTGAATTAATGAGGCACTTCCAGAAATCTCAGAAATTTGAAACTTGGTACGAGGGAAACTGATGACCCCAGGATCCCTAGAAAAATCGGAAATTCTCAAAATTCCCTGAAGGGGGCACGCTGGGGGGGCTCAAATTTTGGGCTCAGTATAAGAACACAGTCGTATAGTATATCCAAAACGATAACCTATAGGTTTCGTGGGCTTAAAAATTTTCGGGTATTTCCTCATTTTTATCCCCCATCCCCCAAATCAAGATGGCGGCACAACCTGCGAGACGAGGTAGACAATTGAAATTTGGTGAAATTATAGCTTTTGAACCCTAACCGACGGGAAAATTCCAAGATGTTCAAATTTTTCACTTTTTACCCCCAAGGATATCGAAATATGGAGGCAATTTTAATGACTGTGCAGACATTCTTTCTGAGCTATTTTTTGGCTAAACGGTAAGTCGTATCACAAAACGGATGGCACAACGTCCCTTCAACTCGGAGTGATCTACAACTTTGGTCCTGTGACATTTTGTCGTATCTCTCTCCCTTATACGTTAAATTTGGCCGTATTTCTGGATTGTTCGTAAATTTGGTGATTTTTACAAGTATATTTTATTCTTTGACACACTTATAACAATGATAGGATCATCATGTTGTGTGCGCACATTGGCACGATTAAGGGACATATGTGTACCAAATTTCATGATTCTAGCTTATACATAAGTAGGCAAAATGTAATGTAAAATGTTAAAAATGCACCCAAATTTCACCCTATTCAAAATTTGAACTCAATTTACCCCCTTAATATGGGAGATACGAGGAAATGGTTTAGAAACAAACATGTAGAGCGATAAATGAGGCGTCTGATGGCGCAAACCGTTTCGTAATATCATAAACCGTTTAGGAGATATGAATCTCGAAGTGGAAGTCTGCACTTTCCAACGTGCTCATGCTTATCCGTCATCTATATATATAAAAGCAAGTCGGGCTGGAGCGATGTATATATAAATATTTAAAAATGAAAAAAGACGTGAATTAATGAGGCACTTCCAGAAATCTCAGAAATTTGAAACTTGGTACGAGGGAACCTGATGACCCCAGGATCCCTAGAAAAATCGGAAATTCTCAAAATTCCCTGAAGGGGGCACGCTGGGGGGGCTCAAATTTTGGGCTCAGTATAAGAACACAGTCGTATAGTATATCCAAAGCGATAACCTATAGGTTTCGTGGGCTTAAAAATTTTCGGGAATTTCTTCATTTTTATCCCCCATCCCCCAAATCAAGATGGCGGCACAACCTGCGAGACGAGGTAGACAATTGAAATTTGGTGAAATTATAGCTTTTGAACCCTAACCGACGGGAAAATTCCAAGATGTTAAAATTTTTCACTTTTTACCCCCAAGGATATCGAAATATGGAGGCAATTTTAATGACTGTGCAGACATTCTTTCTGAGCTATTTTTTGGCTAAACGGTAAGTCGTATCACAAAACGGATGGCACAACGTCCCTTCAACTCGGAGTGATCTACAACTTTGGTCCTGTGACATTTTGTCGTATCTCTCTCCCTTATACGTTAAATTTGGCCGTATTTCTGGATTGTTCGTAAATTTGGTGATTTTTACAAGTATATTTTATTCTTTGACACACTTATAACAATGATAGGATCATCACGTTGTGTGCGCACATTGGCACAATTAAGGGACATATGTGTACCAAATTTCATGATTCTAGCTTATAAATAAGTAGGCAAAATGTAATGTAAAATGTTAAAAATGCACCCAAATTTCACCCTATTCAAAATTTGAACTCAATTTACCCCCTTAATATGGGAGATACGAGGAAATGGTTTAGAAACAAACATGTAGAGCGATAAATGAGGCGTCTGATGGCGCAAACCGTTTCGTAATATCATAAACCGTTTAGGAGATATGAATCTCGAAGTGGAAGTCTGCACTTTCCAACGTGCTCATGCTTATCCGTCATCTATATATATAAAAGCAAGTCGGGCTGGAGCGATGTATATATAAATATTTAAAAATGAAAAAAGACGTGAATTAATGAGGCACTTCCAGAAATCTCAGAAATTTGAAACTTGGTACGAGGGAAACTGATGACCCCAGGATCCCTAGAAAAATCGGAAATTCTCAAAATTCCCTGAAGGGGGCACGCTGGGGGGGCTCAAATTTTGGGCTCAGTATAAGAACACAGTCGTATAGTATATCCAAAACGATAACCTATAGGTTTCGTGGGCTTAAAAATTTTCGGGTATTTCCTCATTTTTATCCCCCATCCCCCAAATCAAGATGGCGGCACAACCTGCGAGACGAGGTAGACAATTGAAATTTGGTGAAATTATAGCTTTTGAACCCTAACCGACGGGAAAATTCCAAGATGTTCAAATTTTTCACTTTTTACCCCCAAGGATATCGAAATATGGAGGCAATTTTAATGACTGTGCAGACATTCTTTCTGAGCTATTTTTTGGCTAAACGGTAAGTCGTATCACAAAACGGATGGCACAACGTCCCTTCAACTCGGAGTGATCTACAACTTTGGTCCTGTGACATTTTGTCGTATCTCTCTCCCTTATACGTTAAATTTGGCCGTATTTCTGGATTGTTCGTAAATTTGGTGATTTTTACAAGTATATTTTATTCTTTGACACACTTATAACGATGATAGGATCATCATGTTGTGTGCGCACATTGGCACGATTAAGGGACATATGTGTACCAAATTTCATGATTCTAGCTTATACATAAGTAGGCAAAATGTAATGTAAAATGTTAAAAATGCACCCAAATTTCACCCTATTCAAAATTTGAACTCAATTTACCCCCTTAATATGGGAGATACGAGGAAATGGTTTAGAAACAAACATGTAGAGCGATAAATGAGGCGTCTGATGGCGCAAACCGTTTCGTAATATCATAAACCGTTTAGGAGATATGAATCTCGAAGTGGAAGTCTGCACTTTCCAACGTGCTCATGCTTATCCGTCATCTATATATATAAAAGCAAGTCGGGCTGGAGCGATGTATATATAAATATTTAAAAATGAAAAAAGACGTGAATTAATGAGGCACTTCCAGAAATCTCAGAAATTTGAAACTTGGTACGAGGGAACCTGATGACCCCAGGATCCCTAGAAAAATCGGAAATTCTCAAAATTCCCTGAAGGGGGCACGCTGGGGGGGCTCAAATTTTGGGCTCAGTATAAGAACACAGTCGTATAGTATATCCAAAGCGATAACCTATAGGTTTCGTGGGCTTAAAAATTTTCGGGAATTTCTTCATTTTTATCCCCCATCCCCCAAATCAAGATGGCGGCACAACCTGCGAGACGAGGTAGACAATTGAAATTTGGTGAAATTATAGCTTTTGAACCCTAACCGACGGGAAAATTCCAAGATGTTCAAATTTTTCACTTTTTACCCCCAAGGATATCGAAATATGGAGGCAATTTTAATGACTGTGCAGACATTCTTTCTGAGCTATTTTTTGGCTAAACGGTAAGTCGTATCACAAAACGGATGGCACAACGTCTCTTCAACTCGGAGTGATCTACAACTTTGGTCCTGTGACATTTTGTCGTATCTCTCTCCCTTATACGTTAAATTTGGCCGTATTTCTGGATTGTTCGTAAATTTGGTGATTTTTACAAGTATATTTTATTCTTTGACACACTTATAACAATGATAGGATCATCACGTTGTGTGCGCACATTGGCACAATTAAGGGACATATGTGTACCAAATTTCATGATTCTAGCTTATACATAAGTAGGCAAAATGTAATGTAAAATGTTAAAAATGCACCCAAATTTCACCCTATTCAAAATTTGAACTCAATTTACCCCCTTAATATGGGAGATACGAGGAAATGGTTTAGAAACAAACATGTAGAGCGATAAATGAGGCGTCTGATGGCGCAAACCGTTTCGTAATATCATAAACCGTTTAGGAGATATGAATCTCGAAGTGGAAGTCTGCACTTTCCAACGTGCTCATGCTTATCCGTCATCTATATATATAAAAGCAAGTCGGGCTGGAGCGATGTATATATAAATATTTAAAAATGAAAAAAGACGTGAATTAATGAGGCACTTCCAGAAATCTCAGAAATTTGAAACTTGGTACGAGGGAAACTGATGACCCCAGGATCCCTAGAAAAATCGGAAATTCTCAAAATTCCCTGAAGGGGGCACGCTGGGGGGGCTCAAATTTTGGGCTCAGTATAAGAACACAGTCGTATAGTATATCCAAAACGATAACCTATAGGTTTCGTGGGCTTAAAAATTTTCGGGTATTTCCTCATTTTTATCCCCCATCCCCCAAATCAAGATGGCGGCACAACCTGCGAGACGAGGTAGACAATTGAAATTTGGTGAAATTATAGCTTTTGAACCCTAACCGACGGGAAAATTCCAAGATGTTAAAATTTTTCACTTTTTACCCCCAAGGATATCGAAATATGGAGGCAATTTTAATGACTGTGCAGACATTCTTTCTGAGCTATTTTTTGGCTAAACGGTAAGTCGTATCACAAAACGGATGGCACAACGTCCCTTCAACTCGGAGTGATCTACAACTTTGGTCCTGTGACATTTTGTCGTATCTCTCTCCCTTATACGTTAAATTTGGCCGTATTTCTGGATTGTTCGTAAATTTGGTGATTTTTACAAGTATATTTTATTCTTTGACACACTTATAACAATGATAGGATCATCACGTTGTGTGCGCACATTGGCACAATTAAGGGACATATGTGTACCAAATTTCATGATTCTAGCTTATAAATAAGTAGGCAAAATGTAATGTAAAATGTTAAAAATGCACCCAAATTTCACCCTATTCAAAATTTGAACTCAATTTACCCCCTTAATATGGGAGATACGAGGAAATGGTTTAGAAACAAACATGTAGAGCGATAAATGAGGCGTCTGATGGCGCAAACCGTTTCGTAATATCATAAACCGTTTAGGAGATATGAATCTCGAAGTGGAAGTCTGCACTTTCCAACGTGCTCATGCTTATCCGTCATCTATATATATAAAAGCAAGTCGGGCTGGAGCGATGTATATATAAATATTTAAAAATGAAAAAAGACGTGAATTAATGAGGCACTTCCAGAAATCTCAGAAATTTGAAACTTGGTACGAGGGAAACTGATGACCCCAGGATCCCTAGAAAAATCGGAAATTCTCAAAATTCCCTGAAGGGGGCACGCTGGGGGGGCTCAAATTTTGGGCTCAGTATAAGAACACAGTCGTATAGTATATCCAAAACGATAACCTATAGGTTTCGTGGGCTTAAAAATTTTCGGGTATTTCCTCATTTTTATCCCCCATCCCCCAAATCAAGATGGCGGCACAACCTGCGAGACGAGGTAGACAATTGAAATTTGGTGAAATTATAGCTTTTGAACCCTAACCGACGGGAAAATTCCAAGATGTTCAAATTTTTCACTTTTTACCCCCAAGGATATCGAAATATGGAGGCAATTTTAATGACTGTGCAGACATTCTTTCTGAGCTATTTTTTGGCTAAACGGTAAGTCGTATCACAAAACGGATGGCACAACGTCCCTTCAACTCGGAGTGATCTACAACTTTGGTCCTGTGACATTTTGTCGTATCTCTCTCCCTTATACGTTAAATTTGGCCGTATTTCTGGATTGTTCGTAAATTTGGTGATTTTTACAAGTATATTTTATTCTTTGACACACTTATAACAATGATAGGATCATCACGTTGTGTGCGCACATTGGCACAATTAAGGGACATATGTGTACCAAATTTCATGATTCTAGCTTATACATAAGTAGGCAAAATGTAATGTAAAATGTTAAAAATGCACCCAAATTTCACCCTATTCAAAATTTGAACTCAATTTACCCCCTTAATATGGGAGATACGAGGAAATGGTTTAGAAACAAACATGTAGAGCGATAAATGAGGCGTCTGATGGCGCAAACCGTTTCGTAATATCATAAACCGTTTAGGAGATATGAATCTCGAAGTGGAAGTCTGCACTTTCCAACGTGCTCATGCTTATCCGTCATCTATATATATAAAAGCAAGTCGGGCTGGAGCGATGTATATATAAATATTTAAAAATGAAAAAAGACGTGAATTAATGAGGCACTTCCAGAAATCTCAGAAATTTGAAACTTGGTACGAGGGAAACTGATGACCCCAGGATCCCTAGAAAAATCGGAAATTCTCAAAATTCCCTGAAGGGGGCACGCTGGGGGGGCTCAAATTTTGGGCTCAGTATAAGAACACAGTCGTATAGTATATCCAAAACGATAACCTATAGGTTTCGTGGGCTTAAAAATTTTCGGGTATTTCCTCATTTTTATCCCCCATCCCCCAAATCAAGATGGCGGCACAACCTGCGAGACGAGGTAGACAATTGAAATTTGGTGAAATTATAGCTTTTGAACCCTAACCGACGGGAAAATTCCAAGATGTTCAAATTTTTCACTTTTTACCCCCAAGGATATCGAAATATGGAGGCAATTTTAATGACTGTGCAGACATTCTTTCTGAGCTATTTTTTGGCTAAACGGTAAGTCGTATCACAAAACGGATGGCACAACGTCCCTTCAACTCGGAGTGATCTACAACTTTGGTCCTGTGACATTTTGTCGTATCTCTCTCCCTTATACGTTAAATTTGGCCGTATTTCTGGATTGTTCGTAAATTTGGTGATTTTTACAAGTATATTTTATTCTTTGACACACTTATAACAATGATAGGATCATCATGTTGTGTGCGCACATTGGCACGATTAAGGGACATATGTGTACCAAATTTCATGATTCTAGCTTATACATAAGTAGGCAAAATGTAATGTAAAATGTTAAAAATGCACCCAAATTTCACCCTATTCAAAATTTGAACTCAATTTACCCCCTTAATATGGGAGATACGAGGAAATGGTTTAGAAACAAACATGTAGAGCGATAAATGAGGCGTCTGATGGCGCAAACCGTTTCGTAATATCATAAACCGTTTAGGAGATATGAATCTCGAAGTGGAAGTCTGCACTTTCCAACGTGCTCATGCTTATCCGTCATCTATATATATAAAAGCAAGTCGGGCTGGAGCGATGTATATATAAATATTTAAAAATGAAAAAAGACGTGAATTAATGAGGCACTTCCAGAAATCTCAGAAATTTGAAACTTGGTACGAGGGAACCTGATGACCCCAGGATCCCTAGAAAAATCGGAAATTCTCAAAATTCCCTGAAGGGGGCACGCTGGGGGGGCTCAAATTTTGGGCTCAGTATAAGAACACAGTCGTATAGTATATCCAAAGCGATAACCTATAGGTTTCGTGGGCTTAAAAATTTTCGGGAATTTCTTCATTTTTATCCCCCATCCCCCAAATCAAGATGGCGGCACAACCTGCGAGACGAGGTAGACAATTGAAATTTGGTGAAATTATAGCTTTTGAACCCTAACCGACGGGAAAATTCCAAGATGTTAAAATTTTTCACTTTTTACCCCCAAGGATATCGAAATATGGAGGCAATTTTAATGACTGTGCAGACATTCTTTCTGAGCTATTTTTTGGCTAAACGGTAAGTCGTATCACAAAACGGATGGCACAACGTCCCTTCAACTCGGAGTGATCTACAACTTTGGTCCTGTGACATTTTGTCGTATCTCTCTCCCTTATACGTTAAATTTGGCCGTATTTCTGGATTGTTCGTAAATTTGGTGATTTTTACAAGTATATTTTATTCTTTGACACACTTATAACAATGATAGGATCATCACGTTGTGTGCGCACATTGGCACAATTAAGGGACATATGTGTACCA
The DNA here is from genome assembly GCF_040414725.1 of Anabrus simplex. Taxonomy (NCBI): domain Eukaryota; kingdom Metazoa; phylum Arthropoda; class Insecta; order Orthoptera; family Tettigoniidae; genus Anabrus; species Anabrus simplex. The sequence goes on along the minus strand of NC_090265.1, from coordinate 58,043,017 downwards.
AATTTCATGATTCTAGCTTATAAATAAGTAGGCAAAATGTAATGTAAAATGTTAAAAATGCACCCAAATTTCACCCTATTCAAAATTTGAACTCAATTTACCCCCTTAATATGGGAGATACGAGGAAATGGTTTAGAAACAAACATGTAGAGCGATAAATGAGGCGTCTGATGGCGCAAACCGTTTCGTAATATCATAAACCGTTTAGGAGATATGAATCTCGAAGTGGAAGTCTGCACTTTCCAACGTGCTCATGCTTATCCGTCATCTATATATATAAAAGCAAGTCGGGCTGGAGCGATGTATATATAAATATTTAAAAATGAAAAAAGACGTGAATTAATGAGGCACTTCCAGAAATCTCAGAAATTTGAAACTTGGTACGAGGGAAACTGATGACCCCAGGATCCCTAGAAAAATCGGAAATTCTCAAAATTCCCTGAAGGGGGCACGCTGGGGGGGCTCAAATTTTGGGCTCAGTATAAGAACACAGTCGTATAGTATATCCAAAACGATAACCTATAGGTTTCGTGGGCTTAAAAATTTTCGGGTATTTCCTCATTTTTATCCCCCATCCCCCAAATCAAGATGGCGGCACAACCTGCGAGACGAGGTAGACAATTGAAATTTGGTGAAATTATAGCTTTTGAACCCTAACCGACGGGAAAATTCCAAGATGTTCAAATTTTTCACTTTTTACCCCCAAGGATATCGAAATATGGAGGCAATTTTAATGACTGTGCAGACATTCTTTCTGAGCTATTTTTTGGCTAAACGGTAAGTCGTATCACAAAACGGATGGCACAACGTCCCTTCAACTCGGAGTGATCTACAACTTTGGTCCTGTGACATTTTGTCGTATCTCTCTCCCTTATACGTTAAATTTGGCCGTATTTCTGGATTGTTCGTAAATTTGGTGATTTTTACAAGTATATTTTATTCTTTGACACACTTATAACGATGATAGGATCATCATGTTGTGTGCGCACATTGGCACGATTAAGGGACATATGTGTACCAAATTTCATGATTCTAGCTTATACATAAGTAGGCAAAATGTAATGTAAAATGTTAAAAATGCACCCAAATTTCACCCTATTCAAAATTTGAACTCAATTTACCCCCTTAATATGGGAGATACGAGGAAATGGTTTAGAAACAAACATGTAGAGCGATAAATGAGGCGTCTGATGGCGCAAACCGTTTCGTAATATCATAAACCGTTTAGGAGATATGAATCTCGAAGTGGAAGTCTGCACTTTCCAACGTGCTCATGCTTATCCGTCATCTATATATATAAAAGCAAGTCGGGCTGGAGCGATGTATATATAAATATTTAAAAATGAAAAAAGACGTGAATTAATGAGGCACTTCCAGAAATCTCAGAAATTTGAAACTTGGTACGAGGGAACCTGATGACCCCAGGATCCCTAGAAAAATCGGAAATTCTCAAAATTCCCTGAAGGGGGCACGCTGGGGGGGCTCAAATTTTGGGCTCAGTATAAGAACACAGTCGTATAGTATATCCAAAGCGATAACCTATAGGTTTCGTGGGCTTAAAAATTTTCGGGAATTTCTTCATTTTTATCCCCCATCCCCCAAATCAAGATGGCGGCACAACCTGCGAGACGAGGTAGACAATTGAAATTTGGTGAAATTATAGCTTTTGAACCCTAACCGACGGGAAAATTCCAAGATGTTCAAATTTTTCACTTTTTACCCCCAAGGATATCGAAATATGGAGGCAATTTTAATGACTGTGCAGACATTCTTTCTGAGCTATTTTTTGGCTAAACGGTAAGTCGTATCACAAAACGGATGGCACAACGTCTCTTCAACTCGGAGTGATCTACAACTTTGGTCCTGTGACATTTTGTCGTATCTCTCTCCCTTATACGTTAAATTTGGCCGTATTTCTGGATTGTTCGTAAATTTGGTGATTTTTACAAGTATATTTTATTCTTTGACACACTTATAACAATGATAGGATCATCACGTTGTGTGCGCACATTGGCACAATTAAGGGACATATGTGTACCAAATTTCATGATTCTAGCTTATACATAAGTAGGCAAAATGTAATGTAAAATGTTAAAAATGCACCCAAATTTCACCCTATTCAAAATTTGAACTCAATTTACCCCCTTAATATGGGAGATACGAGGAAATGGTTTAGAAACAAACATGTAGAGCGATAAATGAGGCGTCTGATGGCGCAAACCGTTTCGTAATATCGTAAACCGTTTAGGAGATATGAATCTCGAAGTGGAAGTCTGCACTTTCCAACGTGCTCATGCTTATCCGTCATCTATATATATAAAAGCAAGTCGGGCTGGAGCGATGTATATATAAATATTTAAAAATGAAAAAAGACGTGAATTAATGAGGCACTTCCAGAAATCTCAGAAATTTGAAACTTGGTACGAGGGAAACTGATGACCCCAGGATCCCTAGAAAAATCGGAAATTCTCAAAATTCCCTGAAGGGGGCACGCTGGGGGGGCTCAAATTTTGGGCTCAGTATAAGAACACAGTCGTATAGTATATCCAAAACGATAACCTATAGGTTTCGTGGGCTTAAAAATTTTCGGGTATTTCCTCATTTTTATCCCCCATCCCCCAAATCAAGATGGCGGCACAACCTGCGAGACGAGGTAGACAATTGAAATTTGGTGAAATTATAGCTTTTGAACCCTAACCGACGGGAAAATTCCAAGATGTTAAAATTTTTCACTTTTTACCCCCAAGGATATCGAAATATGGAGGCAATTTTAATGACTGTGCAGACATTCTTTCTGAGCTATTTTTTGGCTAAACGGTAAGTCGTATCACAAAACGGATGGCACAACGTCCCTTCAACTCGGAGTGATCTACAACTTTGGTCCTGTGACATTTTGTCGTATCTCTCTCCCTTATACGTTAAATTTGGCCGTATTTCTGGATTGTTCGTAAATTTGGTGATTTTTACAAGTATATTTTATTCTTTGACACACTTATAACAATGATAGGATCATCATGTTGTGTGCGCACATTGGCACGATTAAGGGACATATGTGTACCAAATTTCATGATTCTAGCTTATACATAAGTAGGCAAAATGTAATGTAAAATGTTAAAAATGCACCCAAATTTCACCCTATTCAAAATGTGAACTCAATTTACCCCCTTAATATGGGAGATACGAGGAAATGGTTTAGAAACTAACATGTAGAGCGATAAATGAGGCGTCTGATGGCGCAAACCGTTTCGTAATATCATAAACCGTTTAGGAGATATGAATCTCGAAGTGGAAGTCTGCACTTTCCAACGTGCTCATGCTTATCCGTCATCTATATATATAAAAGCAAGTCGGGCTGGAGCGATGTATATATAAATATTTAAAAATGAAAAAAGACGTGAATTAATGAGGCACTTCCAGAAATCTCAGAAATTTGAAACTTGGTACGAGGGAAACTGATGACCCCAGGATCCCTAGAAAAATCGGAAATTCTCAAAATTCCCTGAAGGGGGCACGCTGGGGGGGCTCAAATTTTGGGCTCAGTATAAGAACACAGTCGTATAGTATATCCAAAACGATAACCTATAGGTTTCGTGGGCTTAAAAATTTTCGGGAATTTCCTCATTTTTATCCCCCATCCCCCCACATCAAGATGGCGGCACAACCTGCGAGACGAGGTAGACAATTGAAATTTGGTGAAATTATAGCTTTTGAACCCTAACCGACGGGAAAATTCCAAGATGTTCAAATTTTTCACTTTTTACCCCCAAGGATATCGAAATATGGAGGCAATTTTAATGACTGTGCAGACATTCCTTCTGAGCTATTTTTTGGCTAAACGGTAAGTCGTATCACAAAACGGATGGCACAACGTCCCTTCAATTCGGAGTGATCTACAACTTTGGTCCTGTGACATTTTGTCGTATCTCTCTCCCTTATACGTTAAATTTGGCCGTATTTCTGGATTGTTCGTAAATTTGGTGATTTTTACAAGTATATTTTATTCTTTGACACACATATAACAATGATAGGATCATCATGTTGTGTGCGCACATTGGCACGATTAAGGGACATATGTGTACCAAATTTCATGATTCTAGCTTATACATAAGTAGGCAAAATGTAATGTAAAATGTTAAAAATGCACCCAAATTTCACCCTATTCAAAATTTGAACTCAATTTACCCCCTTAATATGGGAGATACGAGGAAATGGTTTAGAAACAAACATGTAGAGCGATAAATGAGGCGTCTGATTTCGCAAACCGTTTCGTAATATCATAAACCGTTTAGGAGATATGAATCTCGAAGTGGAAGTCTGCACTTTCCAACGTGCTCATGCTTATCCGTCATCTATATATATAAAAGCAAGTCGGGCTGGAGCGATGTATATATAAATATTTAAAAATGAAAAAAGACGTGAATTAATGAGGCACTTCCAGAAATCTCAGAAATTTGAAACTTGGTACGAGGGAACCTGATGACCCCAGGATCCCTAGAAAAATCGGAAATTCTCAAAATTCCCTGAAGGGGGCACGCTGGGGGGGCTCAAATTTTGGGCTCAGTATAAGAACACAGTCGTATAGTATATCCAAAGCGATAACCTATAGGTTTCGTGGGCTTAAAAATTTTCGGGAATTTCTTCATTTTTATCCCCCATCCCCCAAATCAAGATGGCGGCACAACCTGCGAGACGAGGTAGACAATTGAAATTTGGTGAAATTATAGCTTTTGAACCCTAACCGACGGGAAAATTCCAAGATGTTCAAATTTTTCACTTTTTACCCCCAAGGATATCGAAATATGGAGGCAATTTTAATGACTGTGCAGACATTCTTTCTGAGCTATTTTTTGGCTAAACGGTAAGTCGTATCACAAAACGGATGGCACAACGTCCCTTCAACTCGGAGTGATCTACAACTTTGGTCCTGTGACATTTTGTCGTATCTCTCTCCCTTATACGTTAAATTTGGCCGTATTTCTGGATTGTTCGTAAATTTGGTGATTTTTACAAGTATATTTTATTCTTTGACACACTTATAACAATGATAGGATCATCACGTTGTGTGCGCACATTGGCACAATTAAGGGACATATGTGTACCAAATTTCATGATTCTAGCTTATACATAAGTAGGCAAAATGTAATGTAAAATGTTAAAAATGCACCCAAATTTCACCCTATTCAAAATTTGAACTCAATTTACCCCCTTAATATGGGAGATACGAGGAAATGGTTTAGAAACAAACATGTAGAGCGATAAATGAGGCGTCTGATGGCGCAAACCGTTTCGTAATATCATAAACCGTTTAGGAGATATGAATCTCGAAGTGGAAGTCTGCACTTTCCAACGTGCTCATGCTTATCCGTCATCTATATATATAAAAGCAAGTCGGGCTGGAGCGATGTATATATAAATATTTAAAAATGAAAAAAGACGTGAATTAATGAGGCACTTCCAGAAATCTCAGAAATTTGAAACTTGGTACGAGGGAAACTGATGACCCCAGGATCCCTAGAAAAATCGGAAATTCTCAAAATTCCCTGAAGGGGGCACGCTGGGGGGCTCAAATTTTGGGCTCAGTATAAGAACACAGTCGTATAGTATATCCAAAACGATAACCTATAGGTTTCGTGGGCTTAAAAATTTTCGGGTATTTCCTCATTTTTATCCCCCATCCCCCAAATCAAGATGGCGGCACAACCTGCGAGACGAGGTAGACAATTGAAATTTGGTGAAATTATAGCTTTTGAACCCTAACCGACGGGAAAATTCCAAGATGTTAAAATTTTTCACTTTTTACCCCCAAGGATATCGAAATATGGAGGCAATTTTAATGACTGTGCAGACATTCTTTCTGAGCTATTTTTTGGCTAAACGGTAAGTCGTATCACAAAACGGATGGCACAACGTCCCTTCAACTCGGAGTGATCTACAACTTTGGTCCTGTGACATTTTGTCGTATCTCTCTCCCTTATACGTTAAATTTGGCCGTATTTCTGGATTGTTCGTAAATTTGGTGATTTTTACAAGTATATTTTATTCTTTGACACACTTATAACAATGATAGGATCATCACGTTGTGTGCGCACATTGGCACAATTAAGGGACATATGTGTACCAAATTTCATGATTCTAGCTTATACATAAGTAGGCAAAATGTAATGTAAAATGTTAAAAATGCACCCAAATTTCACCCTATTCAAAATTTGAACTCAATTTACCCCCTTAATATGGGAGATACGAGGAAATGGTTTAGAAACAAACATGTAGAGCGATAAATGAGGCGTCTGATGGCGCAAACCGTTTCGTAATATCATAAACCGTTTAGGAGATATGAATCTCGAAGTGGAAGTCTGCACTTTCCAACGTGCTCATGCTTATCCGTCATCTATATATATAAAAGCAAGTCGGGCTGGAGCGATGTATATATAAATATTTAAAAATGAAAAAAGACGTGAATTAATGAGGCACTTCCAGAAATCTCAGAAATTTGAAACTTGGTACGAGGGAAACTGATGACCCCAGGATCCCTAGAAAAATCGGAAATTCTCAAAATTCCCTGAAGGGGGCACGCTGGGGGGGCTCAAATTTTGGGCTCAGTATAAGAACACAGTCGTATAGTATATCCAAAACGATAACCTATAGGTTTCGTGGGCTTAAAAATTTTCGGGTATTTCCTCATTTTTATCCCCCATCCCCCAAATCAAGATGGCGGCACAACCTGCGAGACGAGGTAGACAATTGAAATTTGGTGAAATTATAGCTTTTGAACCCTAACCGACGGGAAAATTCCAAGATGTTAAAATTTTTCACTTTTTACCCCCAAGGATATCGAAATATGGAGGCAATTTTAATGACTGTGCAGACATTCTTTCTGAGCTATTTTTTGGCTAAACGGTAAGTCGTATCACAAAACGGATGGCACAACGTCCCTTCAACTCGGAGTGATCTACAACTTTGGTCCTGTGACATTTTGTCGTATCTCTCTCCCTTATACGTTAAATTTGGCCGTATTTCTGGATTGTTCGTAAATTTGGTGATTTTTACAAGTATATTTTATTCTTTGACACACTTATAACAATGATAGGATCATCACGTTGTGTGCGCACATTGGCACAATTAAGGGACATATGTGTACCAAATTTCATGATTCTAGCTTATAAATAAGTAGGCAAAATGTAATGTAAAATGTTAAAAATGCACCCAAATTTCACCCTATTCAAAATTTGAACTCAATTTACCCCCTTAATATGGGAGATACGAGGAAATGGTTTAGAAACAAACATGTAGAGCGATAAATGAGGCGTCTGATGGCGCAAACCGTTTCGTAATATCATAAACCGTTTAGGAGATATGAATCTCGAAGTGGAAGTCTGCACTTTCCAACGTGCTCATGCTTATCCGTCATCTATATATATAAAAGCAAGTCGGGCTGGAGCGATGTATATATAAATATTTAAAAATGAAAAAAGACGTGAATTAATGAGGCACTTCCAGAAATCTCAGAAATTTGAAACTTGGTACGAGGGAAACTGATGACCCCAGGATCCCTAGAAAAATCGGAAATTCTCAAAATTCCCTGAAGGGGGCACGCTGGGGGGGCTCAAATTTTGGGCTCAGTATAAGAACACAGTCGTATAGTATATCCAAAACGATAACCTATAGGTTTCGTGGGCTTAAAAATTTTCGGGTATTTCCTCATTTTTATCCCCCATCCCCCAAATCAAGATGGCGGCACAACCTGCGAGACGAGGTAGACAATTGAAATTTGGTGAAATTATAGCTTTTGAACCCTAACCGACGGGAAAATTCCAAGATGTTCAAATTTTTCACTTTTTACCCCCAAGGATATCGAAATATGGAGGCAATTTTAATGACTGTGCAGACATTCTTTCTGAGCTATTTTTTGGCTAAACGGTAAGTCGTATCACAAAACGGATGGCACAACGTCCCTTCAACTCGGAGTGATCTACAACTTTGGTCCTGTGACATTTTGTCGTATCTCTCTCCCTTATACGTTAAATTTGGCCGTATTTCTGGATTGTTCGTAAATTTGGTGATTTTTACAAGTATATTTTATTCTTTGACACACTTATAACAATGATAGGATCATCACGTTGTGTGCGCACATTGGCACAATTAAGGGACATATGTGTACCAAATTTCATGATTCTAGCTTATACATAAGTAGGCAAAATGTAATGTAAAATGTTAAAAATGCACCCAAATTTCACCCTATTCAAAATTTGAACTCAATTTACCCCCTTAATATGGGAGATACGAGGAAATGGTTTAGAAACAAACATGTAGAGCGATAAATGAGGCGTCTGATGGCGCAAACCGTTTCGTAATATCATAAACCGTTTAGGAGATATGAATCTCGAAGTGGAAGTCTGCACTTTCCAACGTGCTCATGCTTATCCGTCATCTATATATATAAAAGCAAGTCGGGCTGGAGCGATGTATATATAAATATTTAAAAATGAAAAAAGACGTGAATTAATGAGGCACTTCCAGAAATCTCAGAAATTTGAAACTTGGTACGAGGGAAACTGATGACCCCAGGATCCCTAGAAAAATCGGAAATTCTCAAAATTCCCTGAAGGGGGCACGCTGGGGGGGCTCAAATTTTGGGCTCAGTATAAGAACACAGTCGTATAGTATATCCAAAACGATAACCTATAGGTTTCGTGGGCTTAAAAATTTTCGGGTATTTCCTCATTTTTATCCCCCATCCCCCAAATCAAGATGGCGGCACAACCTGCGAGACGAGGTAGACAATTGAAATTTGGTGAAATTATAGCTTTTGAACCCTAACCGACGGGAAAATTCCAAGATGTTCAAATTTTTCACTTTTTACCCCCAAGGATATCGAAATATGGAGGCAATTTTAATGACTGTGCAGACATTCTTTCTGAGCTATTTTTTGGCTAAACGGTAAGTCGTATCACAAAACGGATGGCACAACGTCCCTTCAACTCGGAGTGATCTACAACTTTGGTCCTGTGACATTTTGTCGTATCTCTCTCCCTTATACGTTAAATTTGGCCGTATTTCTGGATTGTTCGTAAATTTGGTGATTTTTACAAGTATATTTTATTCTTTGACACACTTATAACAATGATAGGATCATCACGTTGTGTGCGCACATTGGCACAATTAAGGGACATATGTGTACCAAATTTCATGATTCTAGCTTATACATAAGTAGGCAAAATGTAATGTAAAATGTTAAAAATGCACCCAAATTTCACCCTATTCAAAATTTGAACTCAATTTACCCCCTTAATATGGGAGATACGAGGAAATGGTTTAGAAACAAACATGTAGAGCGATAAATGAGGCGTCTGATGGCGCAAACCGTTTCGTAATATCATAAACCGTTTAGGAGATATGAATCTCGAAGTGGAAGTCTGCACTTTCCAACGTGCTCATGCTTATCCGTCATCTATATATATAAAAGCAAGTCGGGCTGGAGCGATGTATATATAAATATTTAAAAATGAAAAAAGACGTGAATTAATGAGGCACTTCCAGAAATCTCAGAAATTTGAAACTTGGTACGAGGGAAACTGATGACCCCAGGATCCCTAGAAAAATCGGAAATTCTCAAAATTCCCTGAAGGGGGCACGCTGGGGGGCTCAAATTTTGGGCTCAGTATAAGAACACAGTCGTATAGTATATCCAAAACGATAACCTATAGGTTTCGTGGGCTTAAAAATTTTCGGGTATTTCCTCATTTTTATCCCCCATCCCCCAAATCAAGATGGCGGCACAACCTGCGAGACGAGGTAGACAATTGAAATTTGGTGAAATTATAGCTTTTGAACCCTAACCGACGGGAAAATTCCAAGATGTTAAAATTTTTCACTTTTTACCCCCAAGGATATCGAAATATGGAGGCAATTTTAATGACTGTGCAGACATTCTTTCTGAGCTATTTTTTGGCTAAACGGTAAGTCGTATCACAAAACGGATGGCACAACGTCCCTTCAACTCGGAGTGATCTACAACTTTGGTCCTGTGACATTTTGTCGTATCTCTCTCCCTTATACGTTAAATTTGGCCGTATTTCTGGATTGTTCGTAAATTTGGTGATTTTTACAAGTATATTTTATTCTTTGACACACTTATAACAATGATAGGATCATCACGTTGTGTGCGCACATTGGCACAATTAAGGGACATATGTGTACCAAATTTCATGATTCTAGCTTATACATAAGTAGGCAAAATGTAATGTAAAATGTTAAAAATGCACCCAAATTTCACCCTATTCAAAATTTGAACTCAATTTACCCCCTTAATATGGGAGATACGAGGAAATGGTTTAGAAACAAACATGTAGAGCGATAAATGAGGCGTCTGATGGCGCAAACCGTTTCGTAATATCATAAACCGTTTAGGAGATATGAATCTCGAAGTGGAAGTCTGCACTTTCCAACGTGCTCATGCTTATCCGTCATCTATATATATAAAAGCAAGTCGGGCTGGAGCGATGTATATATAAATATTTAAAAATGAAAAAAGACGTGAATTAATGAGGCACTTCCAGAAATCTCAGAAATTTGAAACTTGGTACGAGGGAAACTGATGACCCCAGGATCCCTAGAAAAATCGGAAATTCTCAAAATTCCCTGAAGGGGGCACGCTGGGGGGGCTCAAATTTTGGGCTCAGTATAAGAACACAGTCGTATAGTATATCCAAAACGATAACCTATAGGTTTCGTGGGCTTAAAAATTTTCGGGTATTTCCTCATTTTTATCCCCCATCCCCCAAATCAAGATGGCGGCACAACCTGCGAGACGAGGTAGACAATTGAAATTTGGTGAAATTATAGCTTTTGAACCCTAACCGACGGGAAAATTCCAAGATGTTAAAATTTTTCACTTTTTACCCCCAAGGATATCGAAATATGGAGGCAATTTTAATGACTGTGCAGACATTCTTTCTGAGCTATTTTTTGGCTAAACGGTAAGTCGTATCACAAAACGGATGGCACAACGTCCCTTCAACTCGGAGTGATCTACAACTTTGGTCCTGTGACATTTTGTCGTATCTCTCTCCCTTATACGTTAAATTTGGCCGTATTTCTGGATTGTTCGTAAATTTGGTGATTTTTACAAGTATATTTTATTCTTTGACACACTTATAACAATGATAGGATCATCACGTTGTGTGCGCACATTGGCACAATTAAGGGACATATGTGTACCAAATTTCATGATTCTAGCTTATAAATAAGTAGGCAAAATGTAATGTAAAATGTTAAAAATGCACCCAAATTTCACCCTATTCAAAATTTGAACTCAATTTACCCCCTTAATATGGGAGATACGAGGAAATGGTTTAGAAACAAACATGTAGAGCGATAAATGAGGCGTCTGATGGCGCAAACCGTTTCGTAATATCATAAACCGTTTAGGAGATATGAATCTCGAAGTGGAAGTCTGCACTTTCCAACGTGCTCATGCTTATCCGTCATCTATATATATAAAAGCAAGTCGGGCTGGAGCGATGTATATATAAATATTTAAAAATGAAAAAAGACGTGAATTAATGAGGCACTTCCAGAAATCTCAGAAATTTGAAACTTGGTACGAGGGAAACTGATGACCCCAGGATCCCTAGAAAAATCGGAAATTCTCAAAATTCCCTGAAGGGGGCACGCTGGGGGGGCTCAAATTTTGGGCTCAGTATAAGAACACAGTCGTATAGTATATCCAAAACGATAACCTATAGGTTTCGTGGGCTTAAAAATTTTCGGGTATTTCCTCATTTTTATCCCCCATCCCCCAAATCAAGATGGCGGCACAACCTGCGAGACGAGGTAGACAATTGAAATTTGGTGAAATTATAGCTTTTGAACCCTAACCGACGGGAAAATTCCAAGATGTTCAAATTTTTCACTTTTTACCCCCAAGGATATCGAAATATGGAGGCAATTTTAATGACTGTGCAGACATTCTTTCTGAGCTATTTTTTGGCTAAACGGTAAGTCGTATCACAAAACGGATGGCACAACGTCCCTTCAACTCGGAGTGATCTACAACTTTGGTCCTGTGACATTTTGTCGTATCTCTCTCCCTTATACGTTAAATTTGGCCGTATTTCTGGATTGTTCGTAAATTTGGTGATTTTTACAAGTATATTTTATTCTTTGACACACTTATAACAATGATAGGATCATCACGTTGTGTGCGCACATTGGCACAATTAAGGGACATATGTGTACCAAATTTCATGATTCTAGCTTATACATAAGTAGGCAAAATGTAATGTAAAATGTTAAAAATGCACCCAAATTTCACCCTATTCAAAATTTGAACTCAATTTACCCCCTTAATATGGGAGATACGAGGAAATGGTTTAGAAACAAACATGTAGAGCGATAAATGAGGCGTCTGATGGCGCAAACCGTTTTGTAATATCATAAACCGTTTAGGAGATATGAATCTCGAAGTGGAAGTCTGCACTTTCCAACGTGCTCATGCTTATCCGTCATCTATATATATAAAAGCAAGTCGGGCTGGAGCGATGTATATATAAATATTTAAAAATGAAAAAAGACGTGAATTAATGAGGCACTTCCAGAAATCTCAGAAATTTGAAACTTGGTACGAGGGAAACTGATGACCCCAGGATCCCTAGAAAAATCGGAAATTCTCAAAATTCCCTGAAGGGGGCACGCTGGGGGGGCTCAAATTTTGGGCTCAGTATAAGAACACAGTCGTATAGTATATCCAAAACGATAACCTATAGGTTTCGTGGGCTTAAAAATTTTCGGGTATTTCCTCATTTTTATCCCCCATCCCCCAAATCAAGATGGCGGCACAACCTGCGAGACGAGGTAGACAATTGAAATTTGGTGAAATTATAGCTTTTGAACCCTAACCGACGGGAAAATTCCAAGATGTTCAAATTTTTCACTTTTTACCCCCAAGGATATCGAAATATGGAGGCAATTTTAATGACTGTGCAGACATTCTTTCTGAGCTATTTTTTGGCTAAACGGTAAGTCGTATCACAAAACGGATGGCACAACGTCCCTTCAACTCGGAGTGATCTACAACTTTGGTCCTGTGACATTTTGTCGTATCTCTCTCCCTTATACGTTAAATTTGGCCGTATTTCTGGATTGTTCGTAAATTTGGTGATTTTTACAAGTATATTTTATTCTTTGACACACTTATAACAATGATAGGATCATCACGTTGTGTGCGCACATTGGCACAATTAAGGGACATATGTGTACCAAATTTCATGATTCTAGCTTATACATAAGTAGGCAAAATGTAATGTAAAATGTTAAAAATGCACCCAAATTTCACCCTATTCAAAATTTGAACTCAATTTACCCCCTTAATATGGGAGATACGAGGAAATGGTTTAGAAACAAACATGTAGAGCGATAAATGAGGCGTCTGATGGCGCAAACCGTTTCGTAATATCATAAACCGTTTAGGAGATATGAATCTCGAAGTGGAAGTCTGCACTTTCCAACGTGCTCATGCTTATCCGTCATCTATATATATAAAAGCAAGTCGGGCTGGAGCGATGTATATATAAATATTTAAAAATGAAAAAAGACGTGAATTAATGAGGCACTTCCAGAAATCTCAGAAATTTGAAACTTGGTACGAGGGAAACTGATGACCCCAGGATCCCTAGAAAAATCGGAAATTCTCAAAATTCCCTGAAGGGGGCACGCTGGGGGGGCTCAAATTTTGGGCTCAGTATAAGAACACAGTCGTATAGTATATCCAAAACGATAACCTATAGGTTTCGTGGGCTTAAAAATTTTCGGGTATTTCCTCATTTTTATCCCCCATCCCCCAAATCAAGATGGCGGCACAACCTGCGAGACGAGGTAGACAATTGAAATTTGGTGAAATTATAGCTTTTGAACCCTAACCGACGGGAAAATTCCAAGATGTTAAAATTTTTCACTTTTTACCCCCAAGGATATCGAAATATGGAGGCAATTTTAATGACTGTGCAGACATTCTTTCTGAGCTATTTTTTGGCTAAACGGTAAGTCGTATCACAAAACGGATGGCACAACGTCCCTTCAACTCGGAGTGATCTACAACTTTGGTCCTGTGACATTTTGTCGTATCTCTCTCCCTTATACGTTAAATTTGGCCGTATTTCTGGATTGTTCGTAAATTTGGTGATTTTTACAAGTATATTTTATTCTTTGACACACTTATAACAATGATAGGATCATCACGTTGTGTGCGCACATTGGCACAATTAAGGGACATATGTGTACCAAATTTCATGATTCTAGCTTATAAATAAGTAGGCAAAATGTAATGTAAAATGTTAAAAATGCACCCAAATTTCACCCTATTCAAAATTTGAACTCAATTTACCCCCTTAATATGGGAGATACGAGGAAATGGTTTAGAAACAAACATGTAGAGCGATAAATGAGGCGTCTGATGGCGCAAACCGTTTCGTAATATCATAAACCGTTTAGGAGATATGAATCTCGAAGTGGAAGTCTGCACTTTCCAACGTGCTCATGCTTATCCGTCATCTATATATATAAAAGCAAGTCGGGCTGGAGCGATGTATATATAAATATTTAAAAATGAAAAAAGACGTGAATTAATGAGGCACTTCCAGAAATCTCAGAAATTTGAAACTTGGTACGAGGGAAACTGATGACCCCAGGATCCCTAGAAAAATCGGAAATTCTCAAAATTCCCTGAAGGGGGCACGCTGGGGGGGCTCAAATTTTGGGCTCAGTATAAGAACACAGTCGTATAGTATATCCAAAACGATAACCTATAGGTTTCGTGGGCTTAAAAATTTTCGGGTATTTCCTCATTTTTATCCCCCATCCCCCAAATCAAGATGGCGGCACAACCTGCGAGACGAGGTAGACAATTGAAATTTGGTGAAATTATAGCTTTTGAACCCTAACCGACGGGAAAATTCCAAGATGTTCAAATTTTTCACTTTTTACCCCCAAGGATATCGAAATATGGAGGCAATTTTAATGACTGTGCAGACATTCTTTCTGAGCTATTTTTTGGCTAAACGGTAAGTCGTATCACAAAACGGATGGCACAACGTCCCTTCAACTCGGAGTGATCTACAACTTTGGTCCTGTGACATTTTGTCGTATCTCTCTCCCTTATACGTTAAATTTGGCCGTATTTCTGGATTGTTCGTAAATTTGGTGATTTTTACAAGTATATTTTATTCTTTGACACACTTATAACAATGATAGGATCATCATGTTGTGTGCGCACATTGGCACGATTAAGGGACATATGTGTACCAAATTTCATGATTCTAGCTTATACATAAGTAGGCAAAATGTAATGTAAAATGTTAAAAATGCACCCAAATTTCACCCTATTCAAAATTTGAACTCAATTTACCCCCTTAATATGGGAGATACGAGGAAATGGTTTAGAAACAAACATGTAGAGCGATAAATGAGGCGTCTGATGGCGCAAACCGTTTCGTAATATCATAAACCGTTTAGGAGATATGAATCTCGAAGTGGAAGTCTGCACTTTCCAACGTGCTCATGCTTATCCGTCATCTATATATATAAAAGCAAGTCGGGCTGGAGCGATGTATATATAAATATTTAAAAATGAAAAAAGACGTGAATTAATGAGGCACTTCCAGAAATCTCAGAAATTTGAAACTTGGTACGAGGGAACCTGATGACCCCAGGATCCCTAGAAAAATCGGAAATTCTCAAAATTCCCTGAAGGGGGCACGCTGGGGGGGCTCAAATTTTGGGCTCAGTATAAGAACACAGTCGTATAGTATATCCAAAGCGATAACCTATAGGTTTCGTGGGCTTAAAAATTTTCGGGAATTTCTTCATTTTTATCCCCCATCCCCCAAATCAAGATGGCGGCACAACCTGCGAGACGAGGTAGACAATTGAAATTTGGTGAAATTATAGCTTTTGAACCCTAACCGACGGGAAAATTCCAAGATGTTCAAATTTTTCACTTTTTACCCCCAAGGATATCGAAATATGGAGGCAATTTTAATGACTGTGCAGACATTCTTTCTGAGCTATTTTTTGGCTAAACGGTAAGTCGTATCACAAAACGGATGGCACAACGTCTCTTCAACTCGGAGTGATCTACAACTTTGGTCCTGTGACATTTTGTCGTATCTCTCTCCCTTATACGTTAAATTTGGCCGTATTTCTGGATTGTTCGTAAATTTGGTGATTTTTACAAGTATATTTTATTCTTTGACACACTTATAACAATGATAGGATCATCACGTTGTGTGCGCACATTGGCACAATTAAGGGACATATGTGTACCAAATTTCATGATTCTAGCTTATACATAAGTAGGCAAAATGTAATGTAAAATGTTAAAAATGCACCCAAATTTCACCCTATTCAAAATTTGAACTCAATTTACCCCCTTAATATGGGAGATACGAGGAAATGGTTTAGAAACAAACATGTAGAGCGATAAATGAGGCGTCTGATGGCGCAAACCGTTTCGTAATATCATAAACCGTTTAGGAGATATGAATCTCGAAGTGGAAGTCTGCACTTTCCAACGTGCTCATGCTTATCCGTCATCTATATATATAAAAGCAAGTCGGGCTGGAGCGATGTATATATAAATATTTAAAAATGAAAAAAGACGTGAATTAATGAGGCACTTCCAGAAATCTCAGAAATTTGAAACTTGGTACGAGGGAACCTGATGACCCCAGGATCCCTAGAAAAATCGGAAATTCTCAAAATTCCCTGAAGGGGGCACGCTGGGGGGGCTCAAATTTTGGGCTCAGTATAAGAACACAGTCGTATAGTATATCCAAAACGATAACCTATAGGTTTCGTGGGCTTAAAAATTTTCGGGTATTTCCTCATTTTTATCCCCCATCCCCCAAATCAAGATGGCGGCACAACCTGCGAGACGAGGTAGACAATTGAAATTTGGTGAAATTATAGCTTTTGAACCCTAACCGACGGGAAAATTCCAAGATGTTAAAATTTTTCACTTTTTACCCCCAAGGATATCGAAATATGGAGGCAATTTTAATGACTGTGCAGACATTCTTTCTGAGCTATTTTTTGGCTAAACGGTAAGTCGTATCACAAAACGGATGGCACAACGTCCCTTCAACTCGGAGTGATCTACAACTTTGGTCCTGTGACATTTTGTCGTATCTCTCTCCCTTATACGTTAAATTTGGCCGTATTTCTGGATTGTTCGTAAATTTGGTGATTTTTACAAGTATATTTTATTCTTTGACACACTTATAACAATGATAGGATCATCATGTTGTGTGCGCACATTGGCACGATTAAGGGACATATGTGTACCAAATTTCATGATTCTAGCTTATACATAAGTAGGCAAAATGTAATGTAAAATGTTAAAAATGCACCCAAATTTCACCCTATTCAAAATGTGAACTCAATTTACCCCCTTAATATGGGAGATACGAGGAAATGGTTTAGAAACTAACATGTAGAGCGATAAATGAGGCGTCTGATGGCGCAAACCGTTTCGTAATATCATAAACCGTTTAGGAGATATGAATCTCGAAGTGGAAGTCTGCACTTTCCAACGTGCTCATGCTTATCCGTCATCTATATATATAAAAGCAAGTCGGGCTGGAGCGATGTATATATAAATATTTAAAAATGAAAAAAGACGTGAATTAATGAGGCACTTCCAGAAATCTCAGAAATTTGAAACTTGGTACGAGGGAAACTGATGACCCCAGGATCCCTAGAAAAATCGGAAATTCTCAAAATTCCCTGAAGGGGGCACGCTGGGGGGGCTCAAATTTTGGGCTCAGTATAAGAACACAGTCGTATAGTATATCCAAAACGATAACCTATAGGTTTCGTGGGCTTAAAAATTTTCGGGAATTTCCTCATTTTTATCCCCCATCCCCCCACATCAAGATGGCGGCACAACCTGCGAGACGAGGTAGACAATTGAAATTTGGTGAAATTATAGCTTTTGAACCCTAACCGACGGGAAAATTCCAAGATGTTCAAATTTTTCACTTTTTACCCCCAAGGATATCGAAATATGGAGGCAATTTTAATGACTGTGCAGACATTCCTTCTGAGCTATTTTTTGGCTAAACGGTAAGTCGTATCACAAAACGGATGGCACAACGTCCCTTCAATTCGGAGTGATCTACAACTTTGGTCCTGTGACATTTTGTCGTATCTCTCTCCCTTATACGTTAAATTTGGCCGTATTTCTGGATTGTTCGTAAATTTGGTGATTTTTACAAGTATATTTTATTCTTTGACACACATATAACAATGATAGGATCATCATGTTGTGTGCGCACATTGGCACGATTAAGGGACATATGTGTACCAAATTTCATGATTCTAGCTTATACATAAGTAGGCAAAATGTAATGTAAAATGTTAAAAATGCACCCAAATTTCACCCTATTCAAAATTTGAACTCAATTTACCCCCTTAATATGGGAGATACGAGGAAATGGTTTAGAAACAAACATGTAGAGCGATAAATGAGGCGTCTGATGGCGCAAACCGTTTCGTAATATCATAAACCGTTTAGGAGATATGAATCTCGAAGTGGAAGTCTGCACTTTCCAACGTGCTCATGCTTATCCGTCATCTATATATATAAAAGCAAGTCGGGCTGGAGCGATGTATATATAAATATTTAAAAATGAAAAAAGACGTGAATTAATGAGGCACTTCCAGAAATCTCAGAAATTTGAAACTTGGTACGAGGGAACCTGATGACCCCAGGATCCCTAGAAAAATCGGAAATTCTCAAAATTCCCTGAAGGGGGCACGCTGGGGGGGCTCAAATTTTGGGCTCAGTATAAGAACACAGTCGTATAGTATATCCAAAGCGATAACCTATAGGTTTCGTGGGCTTAAAAATTTTCGGGAATTTCTTCATTTTTATCCCCCATCCCCCAAATCAAGATGGCGGCACAACCTGCGAGACGAGGTAGACAATTGAAATTTGGTGAAATTATAGCTTTTGAACCCTAACCGACGGGAAAACTCCAAGATGTTCAAATTTTTCACTTTTTACCCCCAAGGATATCGAAATATGGAGGCAATTTTAATGACTGTGCAGACATTCTTTCTGAGCTATTTTTTGGCTAAACGGTAAGTCGTATCACAAAACGGATGGCACAACGTCCCTTCAACTCGGAGTGATCTACAACTTTGGTCCTGTGACATTTTGTCGTATCTCTCTCCCTTATACGTTAAATTTGGCCGTATTTCTGGATTGTTCGTAAATTTGGTGATTTTTACAAGTATATTTTATTCTTTGACACACTTATAACAATGATAGGATCATCACGTTGTGTGCGCACATTGGCACAATTAAGGGACATATGTGTACCAAATTTCATGATTCTAGCTTATACATAAGTAGGCAAAATGTAATGTAAAATGTTAAAAATGCACCCAAATTTCACCCTATTCAAAATTTGAACTCAATTTACCCCCTTAATATGGGAGATACGAGGAAATGGTTTAGAAACAAACATGTAGAGCGATAAATGAGGCGTCTGATGGCGCAAACCGTTTCGTAATATCATAAACCGTTTAGGAGATATGAATCTCGAAGTGGAAGTCTGCACTTTCCAACGTGCTCATGCTTATCCGTCATCTATATATATAAAAGCAAGTCGGGCTGGAGCGATGTATATATAAATATTTAAAAATGAAAAAAGACGTGAATTAATGAGGCACTTCCAGAAATCTCAGAAATTTGAAACTTGGTACGAGGGAAACTGATGACCCCAGGATCCCTAGAAAAATCGGAAATTCTCAAAATTCCCTGAAGGGGGCACGCTGGGGGGGCTCAAATTTTGGGCTCAGTATAAGAACACAGTCGTATAGTATATCCAAAACGATAACCTATAGGTTTCGTGGGCTTAAAAATTTTCGGGTATTTCCTCATTTTTATCCCCCATCCCCCAAATCAAGATGGCGGCACAACCTGCGAGACGAGGTAGACAATTGAAATTTGGTGAAATTATAGCTTTTGAACCCTAACCGACGGGAAAATTCCAAGATGTTAAAATTTTTCACTTTTTACCCCCAAGGATATCGAAATATGGAGGCAATTTTAATGACTGTGCAGACATTCTTTCTGAGCTATTTTTTGGCTAAACGGTAAGTCGTATCACAAAACGGATGGCACAACGTCCCTTCAACTCGGAGTGATCTACAACTTTGGTCCTGTGACATTTTGTCGTATCTCTCTCCCTTATACGTTAAATTTGGCCGTATTTCTGGATTGTTCGTAAATTTGGTGATTTTTACAAGTATATTTTATTCTTTGACACACTTATAACAATGATAGGATCATCATGTTGTGTGCGCACATTGGCACGATTAAGGGACATATGTGTACCAAATTTCATGATTCTAGCTTATACATAAGTAGGCAAAATGTAATGTAAAATGTTAAAAATGCACCCAAATTTCACCCTATTCAAAATTTGAACTCAATTTACCCCCTTAATATGGGAGATACGAGGAAATGGTTTAGAAACAAACATGTAGAGCGATAAATGAGGCGTCTGATGGCGCAAACCGTTTCGTAATATCATAAACCGTTTAGGAGATATGAATCTCGAAGTGGAAGTCTGCACTTTCCAACGTGCTCATGCTTATCCGTCATCTATATATATAAAAGCAAGTCGGGCTGGAGCGATGTATATATAAATATTTAAAAATGAAAAAAGACGTGAATTAATGAGGCACTTCCAGAAATCTCAGAAATTTGAAACTTGGTACGAGGGAACCTGATGACCCCAGGATCCCTAGAAAAATCGGAAATTCTCAAAATTCCCTGAAGGGGGCACGCTGGGGGGGCTCAAATTTTGGGCTCAGTATAAGAACACAGTCGTATAGTATATCCAAAGCGATAACCTATAGGTTTCGTGGGCTTAAAAATTTTCGGGAATTTCTTCATTTTTATCCCCCATCCCCCAAATCAAGATGGCGGCACAACCTGCGAGACGAGGTAGACAATTGAAATTTGGTGAAATTATAGCTTTTGAACCCTAACCGACGGGAAAATTCCAAGATGTTCAAATTTTTCACTTTTTACCCCCAAGGATATCGAAATATGGAGGCAATTTTAATGACTGTGCAGACATTCTTTCTGAGCTATTTTTTGGCTAAACGGTAAGTCGTATCACAAAACGGATGGCACAACGTCTCTTCAACTCGGAGTGATCTACAACTTTGGTCCTGTGACATTTTGTCGTATCTCTCTCCCTTATACGTTAAATTTGGCCGTATTTCTGGATTGTTCGTAAATTTGGTGATTTTTACAAGTATATTTTATTCTTTGACACACTTATAACAATGATAGGATCATCACGTTGTGTGCGCACATTGGCACAATTAAGGGACATATGTGTACCAAATTTCATGATTCTAGCTTATACATAAGTAGGCAAAATGTAATGTAAAATGTTAAAAATGCACCCAAATTTCACCCTATTCAAAATTTGAACTCAATTTACCCCCTTAATATGGGAGATACGAGGAAATGGTTTAGAAACAAACATGTAGAGCGATAAATGAGGCGTCTGATGGCGCAAACCGTTTCGTAATATCGTAAACCGTTTAGGAGATATGAATCTCGAAGTGGAAGTCTGCACTTTCCAACGTGCTCATGCTTATCCGTCATCTATATATATAAAAGCAAGTCGGGCTGGAGCGATGTATATATAAATATTTAAAAATGAAAAAAGACGTGAATTAATGAGGCACTTCCAGAAATCTCAGAAATTTGAAACTTGGTACGAGGGAAACTGATGACCCCAGGATCCCTAGAAAAATCGGAAATTCTCAAAATTCCCTGAAGGGGGCACGCTGGGGGGGCTCAAATTTTGGGCTCAGTATAAGAACACAGTCGTATAGTATATCCAAAACGATAACCTATAGGTTTCGTGGGCTTAAAAATTTTCGGGTATTTCCTCATTTTTATCCCCCATCCCCCAAATCAAGATGGCGGCACAACCTGCGAGACGAGGTAGACAATTGAAATTTGGTGAAATTATAGCTTTTGAACCCTAACCGACGGGAAAATTCCAAGATGTTAAAATTTTTCACTTTTTACCCCCAAGGATATCGAAATATGGAGGCAATTTTAATGACTGTGCAGACATTCTTTCTGAGCTATTTTTTGGCTAAACGGTAAGTCGTATCACAAAACGGATGGCACAACGTCCCTTCGACTCGGAGTGATCTACAACTTTGGTCCTGTGACATTTTGTCGTATCTCTCTCCCTTATACGTTAAATTTGGCCGTATTTCTGGATTGTTCGTAAATTTGGTGATTTTTACAAGTATATTTTATTCTTTGACACACTTATAACAATGATAGGATCATCATGTTGTGTGCGCACATTGGCACGATTAAGGGACATATGTGTACCAAATTTCATGATTCTAGCTTATACATAAGTAGGCAAAATGTAATGTAAAATGTTAAAAATGCACCCAAATTTCACCCTATTCAAAATGTGAACTCAATTTACCCCCTTAATATGGGAGATACGAGGAAATGGTTTAGAAACTAACATGTAGAGCGATAAATGAGGCGTCTGATGGCGCAAACCGTTTCGTAATATCATAAACCGTTTAGGAGATATGAATCTCGAAGTGGAAGTCTGCACTTTCCAACGTGCTCATGCTTATCCGTCATCTATATATATAAAAGCAAGTCGGGCTGGAGCGATGTATATATAAATATTTAAAAATGAAAAAAGACGTGAATTAATGAGGCACTTCCAGAAATCTCAGAAATTTGAAACTTGGTACGAGGGAAACTGATGACCCCAGGATCCCTAGAAAAATCGGAAATTCTCAAAATTCCCTGAAGGGGGCACGCTGGGGGGGCTCAAATTTTGGGCTCAGTATAAGAACACAGTCGTATAGTATATCCAAAACGATAACCTATAGGTTTCGTGGGCTTAAAAATTTTCGGGAATTTCCTCATTTTTATCCCCCATCCCCCCACATCAAGATGGCGGCACAACCTGCGAGACGAGGTAGACAATTGAAATTTGGTGAAATTATAGCTTTTGAACCCTAACCGACGGGAAAATTCCAAGATGTTCAAATTTTTCACTTTTTACCCCCAAGGATATCGAAATATGGAGGCAATTTTAATGACTGTGCAGACATTCCTTCTGAGCTATTTTTTGGCTAAACGGTAAGTCGTATCACAAAACGGATGGCACAACGTCCCTTCAATTCGGAGTGATCTACAACTTTGGTCCTGTGACATTTTGTCGTATCTCTCTCCCTTATACGTTAAATTTGGCCGTATTTCTGGATTGTTCGTAAATTTGGTGATTTTTACAAGTATATTTTATTCTTTGACACACATATAACAATGATAGGATCATCATGTTGTGTGCGCACATTGGCACGATTAAGGGACATATGTGTACCAAATTTCATGATTCTAGCTTATACATAAGTAGGCAAAATGTAATGTAAAATGTTAAAAATGCACCCAAATTTCACCCTATTCAAAATTTGAACTCAATTTACCCCCTTAATATGGGAGATACGAGGAAATGGTTTAGAAACAAACATGTAGAGCGATAAATGAGGCGTCTGATTTCGCAAACCGTTTCGTAATATCATAAACCGTTTAGGAGATATGAATCTCGAAGTGGAAGTCTGCACTTTCCAACGTGCTCATGCTTATCCGTCATCTATATATATAAAAGCAAGTCGGGCTGGAGCGATGTATATATAAATATTTAAAAATGAAAAAAGACGTGAATTAATGAGGCACTTCCAGAAATCTCAGAAATTTGAAACTTGGTACGAGGGAACCTGATGACCCCAGGATCCCTAGAAAAATCGGAAATTCTCAAAATTCCCTGAAGGGGGCACGCTGGGGGGGCTCAAATTTTGGGCTCAGTATAAGAACACAGTCGTATAGTATATCCAAAGCGATAACCTATAGGTTTCGTGGGCTTAAAAATTTTCGGGAATTTCTTCATTTTTATCCCCCATCCCCCAAATCAAGATGGCGGCACAACCTGCGAGACGAGGTAGACAATTGAAATTTGGTGAAATTATAGCTTTTGAACCCTAACCGACGGGAAAATTCCAAGATGTTCAAATTTTTCACTTTTTACCCCCAAGGATATCGAAATATGGAGGCAATTTTAATGACTGTGCAGACATTCCTTCTGAGCTATTTTTTGGCTAAACGGTAAGTCGTATCACAAAACGGATGGCACAACGTCCCTTCAATTCGGAGTGATCTACAACTTTGGTCCTGTGACATTTTGTCGTATCTCTCTCCCTTATACGTTAAATTTGGCCGTATTTCTGGATTGTTCGTAAATTTGGTGATTTTTACAAGTATATTTTATTCTTTGACACACATATAACAATGATAGGATCATCATGTTGTGTGCGCACATTGGCACGATTAAGGGACATATGTGTACCAAATTTCATGATTCTAGCTTATACATAAGTAGGCAAAATGTAATGTAAAATGTTAAAAATGCACCCAAATTTCACCCTATTCAAAATTTGAACTCAATTTACCCCCTTAATATGGGAGATACGAGGAAATGGTTTAGAAACAAACATGTAGAGCGATAAATGAGGCGTCTGATTTCGCAAACCGTTTCGTAATATCATAAACCGTTTAGGAGATATGAATCTCGAAGTGGAAGTCTGCACTTTCCAACGTGCTCATGCTTATCCGTCATCTATATATATAAAAGCAAGTCGGGCTGGAGCGATGTATATATAAATATTTAAAAATGAAAAAAGACGTGAATTAATGAGGCACTTCCAGAAATCTCAGAAATTTGAAACTTGGTACGAGGGAACCTGATGACCCCAGGATCCCTAGAAAAATCGGAAATTCTCAAAATTCCCTGAAGGGGGCACGCTGGGGGGGCTCAAATTTTGGGCTCAGTATAAGAACACAGTCGTATAGTATATCCAAAGCGATAACCTATAGGTTTCGTGGGCTTAAAAATTTTCGGGAATTTCTTCATTTTTATCCCCCATCCCCCAAATCAAGATGGCGGCACAACCTGCGAGACGAGGTAGACAATTGAAATTTGGTGAAATTATAGCTTTTGAACCCTAACCGACGGGAAAATTCCAAGATGTTCAAATTTTTCACTTTTTACCCCCAAGGATATCGAAATATGGAGGCAATTTTAATGACTGTGCAGACATTCTTTCTGAGCTATTTTTTGGCTAAACGGTAAGTCGTATCACAAAACGGATGGCACAACGTCCCTTCAACTCGGAGTGATCTACAACTTTGGTCCTGTGACATTTTGTCGTATCTCTCTCCCTTATACGTTAAATTTGGCCGTATTTCTGGATTGTTCGTAAATTTGGTGATTTTTACAAGTATATTTTATTCTTTGACACACTTATAACAATGATAGGATCATCACGTTGTGTGCGCACATTGGCACAATTAAGGGACATATGTGTACCAAATTTCATGATTCTAGCTTATACATAAGTAGGCAAAATGTAATGTAAAATGTTAAAAATGCACCCAAATTTCACCCTATTCAAAATTTGAACTCAATTTACCCCCTTAATATGGGAGATACGAGGAAATGGTTTAGAAACAAACATGTAGAGCGATAAATGAGGCGTCTGATGGCGCAAACCGTTTCGTAATATCATAAACCGTTTAGGAGATATGAATCTCGAAGTGGAAGTCTGCACTTTCCAACGTGCTCATGCTTATCCGTCATCTATATATATAAAAGCAAGTCGGGCTGGAGCGATGTATATATAAATATTTAAAAATGAAAAAAGACGTGAATTAATGAGGCACTTCCAGAAATCTCAGAAATTTGAAACTTGGTACGAGGGAAACTGATGACCCCAGGATCCCTAGAAAAATCGGAAATTCTCAAAATTCCCTGAAGGGGGCACGCTGGGGGGGCTCAAATTTTGGGCTCAGTATAAGAACACAGTCGTATAGTATATCCAAAACGATAACCTATAGGTTTCGTGGGCTTAAAAATTTTCGGGTATTTCCTCATTTTTATCCCCCATCCCCCAAATCAAGATGGCGGCACAACCTGCGAGACGAGGTAGACAATTGAAATTTGGTGAAATTATAGCTTTTGAACCCTAACCGACGGGAAAATTCCAAGATGTTAAAATTTTTCACTTTTTACCCCCAAGGATATCGAAATATGGAGGCAATTTTAATGACTGTGCAGACATTCTTTCTGAGCTATTTTTTGGCTAAACGGTAAGTCGTATCACAAAACGGATGGCACAACGTCCCTTCAACTCGGAGTGATCTACAACTTTGGTCCTGTGACATTTTGTCGTATCTCTCTCCCTTATACGTTAAATTTGGCCGTATTTCTGGATTGTTCGTAAATTTGGTGATTTTTACAAGTATATTTTATTCTTTGACACACTTATAACAATGATAGGATCATCACGTTGTGTGCGCACATTGGCACAATTAAGGGACATATGTGTACCAAATTTCATGATTCTAGCTTATACATAAGTAGGCAAAATGTAATGTAAAATGTTAAAAATGCACCCAAATTTCGCCCTATTCAAAATTTTAACTCAATTACCCCCTTAATATGGGAGATACGAGGAAATGGTTTAGAAACAAACATGTAGAGCGATAAATGAGGCGTCTGATGGCGCAAACCGTTTCTTAATATCATAAACCGTTTAGGAGATATGAATCTCGAAGTGGAAGTCTGCACTTTTCAACGTGCTCATGCTTATCCGTCATCTATATAAATAAAATCGTAACGACCGTGTGTCTGTACATTGATTATTTTGGCGAAATTTCGGTACAGTTATCCGTTTCAGGTGTAATAATGACCATCTGCATCATTTTTAGCTTTGGTGTCTGTTTGTCTGTTTGTTTGTCTGTTTGTCTGTTTGTCTGTCCTTCTATAACTTGAAAACTACTGGATATATTTCCACCAAACTTCATATTTAGAATCCACCTGTCCTTGGGTAGGTTTGAGCGCAAATATCGTTTCTAAATCCCTGAACTGAGTGGGGATATTTACGAAACCGAAACCGTGATTTTGCACTCCCTCAAAGTATACACAACCGAACTTAATGGAAATCAACCTGCCTTAATGAAAATTAATTTTTAAACCTTTTTTTCTCATGTGCTTCATTTCGATAACAGGATTTAGTAAGGGAGATATCATTAACGGACCGGTTTTCGGTACAAATCCCAGCGGACTTAACGCAAGAGCGGGTGTGTGTAAAGCGTACTTCTTACAACTTGAAAACTAACAAGATATTTGAACCAAATTTTATATATAGCATCCATCTGTCCAAGGGTAGGTTTCCTTGGTGTCTGTTAGTTAGTTTGTTTGTTTGTTTGGTCTGTTTGCCTTTCTCTAACTTGAAAACTACTGGATATATTTCCACCAAACTTCATATTTAGAATCCACCTATCCTTTGGGGAGGTTTTAGGGCAAATATTGTTTCTAAATCCCTGAACTAATTGGGGGTTTATACGAAACCAAACCGTGATTTTGCACTCCCTCAAAATACACACAACCAAACTTAATGGAAATCTACCTGCCTTAATGGAAATTAATTTCTAAACCTTTTCTTCTCATGTGCATCATTTCAATCACTTACAGGAAAGATAGTATGATCAAACTCTACACGAACATTGGCCCACCCAGTACCCATATGTGAGCCAAATGCTATGTCACATAATTATCCGAAAAGTAATGCAATGTAAGATAATCTTACACAAATTTCAACCTATTCAACGTTTCTGATTCAATCTGACCCATGAATAGATTAGATGCGAGAAAATATCATAGGACCA
This sequence comes from Anabrus simplex, assembly GCF_040414725.1. Classification (NCBI taxonomy): domain Eukaryota; kingdom Metazoa; phylum Arthropoda; class Insecta; order Orthoptera; family Tettigoniidae; genus Anabrus; species Anabrus simplex. The sequence continues at coordinate 58,015,158 of NC_090265.1, read as the reverse complement.
GCCATTTAGATCGCTAAATACTGCGCCTTACGGTACAATCCTTTGTCGATATGACGTACCGTTTAGCAGCAGTTAATCTGTAAATGAAGGTCTGCAATATTGTAGACATTCATATACTTTCGTATGTCCATCTGTATATATTCATTGATGTCGATTTGTAGCGATCGAGAAAGGATGTGTCTGCTATTGTAATCAGTACTCCCTACACCGACTTTGACTGCTGGCAGTAGGAATGGGGTCCTTCTCCAACTCCTGTGTAACTGGCATTAGTAAGGAGGCCTACCATTTTCATGAATAATTCACTTTTCGATTTGTCTTGCAGAAGGCAAGGGATCATGCAGTTTTGTTCGAAAGTCCCCTACTCTATTGTGTTTGGCTCTAGGCCAGGGTGCCCGCCATTATAAACAAATGTTCCAATCTAAAATTTGACTAGCATTAGGCATAGTGGCCTGCTATTTTCATGGAAACTCACTAATTCCGTGTGACTGGCAGTAAGCTGGCTAGCAGCAGTAAAAAGGGACTGTCATTATAATGATAACTGCACAACTCAATTTTGACTGGTGGTAGGGATGTTGCCTGGTATTATAATAAAAACTCCTCAACTGTAACCTGTCTGAAAGTAGGAAATGGGTCTGCCATTGTAACTAAAACTCCCCAAATCGATTGTGACCGCGCAGTAGGCATTGGGGCCTGCAATTATAATGTAAACTTGCCAACTCGATTGTGAATGGCAGTAGGCAAGTGAGCCTGGCGTTATCATCACAACTCCGCAACCCTCACTTTACATTGGAAACAACGTATGTGGACCTCCCCATGCTATTTCTCGGATAAGGCTAAGAGACATGCAATTTTAAAACAATCTCATTTGCTGCACGCACAGTATTTACGTCGATATCCGTATACAATGTAGAATACCGTAGCGAAGCACGGGTACATTTGCTAGTTCGAAATAATCACCCAAGGTTTCCACTGTGCGTTGCCAGCGGTGAGGCAGGCGCTGAATACCATTCGCTGCATGTGTATCGCTAACGTGTGACACCTCTCTCCGAAATGCTGTTACGATGTCCTCTTTGTCAGCAAACCGTTGTCCACGTAATGGCTTCTTGACTTTGGGGATTAGATCATAGTCACACACCTAATGCTTCCCGCAGTTCTGCATGGCATTGGCGTGCATTTCTGCCGCAGAGAACTGCTATTTTAATATACGATCGTTGTTCCTGCTTGTTGACTTCCATTTTGTGACGCTCTCACTCGCACACTGAACTTGGGGGCATTCTTAGACCGACACTGTTGTTAACATACACCATCTAGTGGCATCATACGCAAGTACATACCGTACGTTTCCAAATGCATGTCTTAGATTTTCCGTGTTGTCTCCTGTTGGCGAGAAAGAAAATAGTTGCCATGGCTTAGGACTCGACCTCCGCATGAGTATTAACTATTGCTAGGAGTGATGATCTTTTCTCGATAGCGATTTTAAGGGAAATGCTTATCAACGCTTGTGCTTTCGAAATAGAAGTTTGTACTCGAATTTCATCTCTGTTGTCAAATGTAATTAATTGTACTGCATCATTGCTTTCCATCACTATGATGTTTTAATATTAGAATTTATTGTACAGTATGTTATATAAATGTCTTTGCTGGCAAGAGGTAGTGTTTACAATGCACTATGTCTTCTGGTATGGGCTATATCAAATTTGTTACTTTCATTGACCTGTCTCAGTGTCATCCTTGGCTTTGACAATATGAAAGTGACTGAGGTATGAGTGATGCTAGTAATACCATTGCTTATGCAGCCAATCCCTGTTATGAATGGTGTAAAAATATCGCTTATAGGGTCGGTTGGTGCATGCATTTCAGTGGGCTTGGCAGACTGATATTATGTCATAGCAGCGGCTAGCTCGGTGAGGAAAGCAACGGGAAACTACCTCGCTCCTCATTTCCATAGTACGCCTCTTCAGTGATGCCTAGGCTAGTTTTGACAGCTGTTGGCGGAGCTGCAGAGGATCAAACCAGCCTTCGGACTGAATACCCAACATACATATGTTATATATTTGTTGTAGATGCTAATGTTCTCGATTTTCATCTTTGTTGCCGTTCTGAGTGGCTCAGACAGTTGAGGTAGCATCAACCTTCACCCCTAAAGCTGGGGCTGTTCAGAAATGGAGAACATCGCCCGCAGTTACTAATATTCGGATAGGTGTATTTATAGGGAGGATAGTTCGATTGTCTACACCTAGTAAACGGAATCCGTCGACAGGAATTTCATTGTAAGAAAATATGTGTGAATCAAATTCGTAAGGAGTAGTGAAATCTGTGTATTCATAACTTCAATACCATTGACGCCCAACAGTTTTTACTGTAATAAGTGGGTCTATAAGAAGGTAAAGGAGTCGAAGGGATGGGAGAAATAATAATGATAAGTGGAATGGCCGGTAAAATTGTTCAAATTACTTCGTTAGTTTGTTCTTCAAGGATGAAACGGCCTTCTGACCCCAACTTCGATCCTCGCCCAGTTCGGTGGTATTTGAAGGTGCTCAAATACGACAGCCTCGTGTCGGTAGATTTACTGGAACGTTAAAGAACTCTTGTGGGAGTAAATTTCGGCACATCGTGGAACGTAAAGCCAATAACATTATTATTTCATTTCTATTCTCACATGTAATTAATTTGTTAAGAAGAAACTACACTTTCTAGTGTCGATTCAGTTAAATGTAACTTAGAAAGCTTTTTAGTCTGCCGAACACAAAAGTTACACTGAATAAGTCCTGAATATTGGCCGAAACATGTACCGAAGTTTTTAATGATGACCTTTTAAGTATTGTTGATAATTTTACTGAATGGAGCAACTCGAGTCTTCGTCTCAGCAACGACGCAGGCACTCCAAGGCGCCTGCATGTGGAATATAGTAACAAGGCAATAATAATAATAATAATAATAATAATAATAATAATAATAATAATAATAATAATAATAATAATAATAATAATATACCGGGAGAGTTGGCCGTGCGCGTAGAGGCGTGCGGCTGTGAGCTTGCATCCGGGAGATAGTAGGTTCGAATCCCACTATCGGCAGCCCTGAAGATGGTTTTCCATTTTCACACCAGGCAAATGCTGGGGCTGTACCTTAATTAAGGCCACGGCCGATTCCTTCCAACTCCTAGGCCTTTCCTATACCATCGTCGCCATAAGACCTATCTGTGTCGGTGCGACGTAAAGCCCCTAGAAAAAAAAATATATTGAATTGTATTGACAAAGATGTATTTTTAACTTTTCTCTCTCTTTTTTTAAGGGAATTTCCGTGGACAACTCTGAAGACGCCACTCAGTTCTTGTTTGTATCGAAGTTGAAGCTTTTTTACTAGCGGTTGTGACTGGTGGACCAGGCGAGTTGGCCGTGCAGTTAGGGCCACGCAACTGTGAACTGCCATCCGGGAGATAATGGGTTCGAGCACCACTGTCGGCAGCCCTGAAGATGGTTTTCCGTGCTTTCCCATTTTCACGCCAGGCAAATGCTGGGGCTATGCCTTAATTAAGGCCACGGCCGCTTCCTTCCCATTCCTAGGCCTTTCCTATCCCATCGTCGACATAAGACCTTCCTGTGTCGGTGCGACGTAAAGCCAATTCTAAAACAAGTGACTGGTGGATGACTTTAAGTAGGCATAGGCCACATCGCTCGTGGGCTGTAATAGTGGCACAACTCAAAAACTACGAAATCGGAGTTATGCGGACTCTAATATTGTCCGTAAACTTGTTTCATTATTATAAACAGCAATCTCCCAAGATAGTCCAACATCATCTATAAAAAGACATTGCAGCAATAGTGACACATCTCAAAACGTCTAGGTCATGGCTTCGGCAAGGGGAGTGGAGGAGTAATTTTCAAGTAACATTTTTATTAACTGAACTCCTATCGAGCCATTTTGTACCGCTTTCTCTTTATTGCGTAGATTAATCGTATGTTTTCCGCATTTCACTACTAAGGGAAACTTTGTAGGGCCTACTCATTTATCTCAGAACTTGATTTTGTGAGTCGTGCCACTATTGCAGCTCATGAGCGACATATTCTGTTCCCATTGTGTATTACAGTGAATCATAAGTTCACAGATGAAAACGTAAAATTATTATTTATTTTTTATTTATTTATTAATGCCTTTTTTCAGTGGCGAAGTTAGGGCTCGAGACCCTCTCTTCCACTTAACCACATACTAATCAAAATCATAAATAAAATTATGGGATATTAAAAATAGTTAAAACCAAACAAAAAAATAATAGAATTAAGAACAAATTTAAATACATTACTAAGTTAATAATAAAACTAATTAATAGTAAGAAATCCTAATAATGACTAATCCTCAGGCGCGCACACATTCATACTTCAGCCATTCAGTTAGCTGTCCTCAGCAGGTAGTCTCGGCAGGTGACCTTAAACCTTTGTAAAGAGCTAGTTTCTCTGACCTGAGCTGGCAGGGAATTCCATAATCTGGCGCCGGTCACTACAAACGATCTATTAATTTTATTTGTGCGGTGCACTGGAATAGAAAGAGTGGATCTGGAACGTGTATTTAAGTTGTGAAATGATGATAAAAAGGTGAATTTAGAAGAAATATACAGTGGCTGACTTTCCGCTAGTACTCTAAACACCATCGTTAAAATACGTAGCTGCCGACGTTTATCAGGCTTCAGCCATGAGAGAGCCTTATAGTATGGGGTAATGTGAACATCGTACCCAATATTGTAAATAAATCTCTTGTCATATCAACTAGAACAACGTCACAATAATCAAGAATAGGGAGAACCAGTGTCTGTATTCATTGTATAGTATTGTTTCTAAAACGGATTTTCTAAATTTAAAAAAAAGTCCAAGCCAGTGAAAAATATGTGTAATAAATCACAGGATATGAATTCTCCCAGTTTTTGTATTTTACAGTACGGTAACACCTGGTCTTTTTTTAAATACAAATTTTCACATATGGTAACCCTACGTCAAACCCATGTGCTTTCTTGTCTGCCTGACGTGCAGGCTACCAGTAAAAGAACACGGACAGGAGCACATGACACCACAATACTGGTGAGAGAATATCTCCAGCACTACAATACCATAACGAAGAAGTACCTAGTGAAATAGAGCAATTCCACAAGATTACACTGGAAGATACGTACGCGTGTACTGCAAGGACCATATCCAATAAATTTGGGCACATCGCACGGCCGATACTTGTTACCTTATAATACACACGAGCAGGCGAGAGAAACATGCAAGCTTGCAGATGGGAAGTGACTCAGGTTGGACAACGACAGGGAGGAACAAAAAAAAAGAAGATATACAAAAAAAGAAAGACAAGAGAAACTAAAAGATGCTGAAGTGAGCAGGAAAAATTTTCCCTTCTTTCTGGATATTGTAAAAAGAGTCTAGCGAGAAACTTTGGCAGGGAAAGGGCGAGTGTCAGCTGGTGAAGATTCTTCACACCTGCTGCTAGCGACCGCAAGCCTCCCCCTCTCGTGACTGTGTGTGCTCCAGTCGACCGCTCTATATGGCGTGCCAACCTAACTTGACACACACTGACATGTCACTTATCCTTCCGAGACATGTAGAACAGAGATTTCAGAATACACTCCCCGTCGCTAAGACGAAGTATCTTCTCTGAGATAAGAAATACTAGACAGTAAAGCTGTATTACCGAGCGAATTGACTACGCGATATGAGCGATGTAATTATGATTTCTCATTCGAGAGATAGCTGGTTTGAACCCCACCGTCAGCAGCTCTTCAGATAATTTCCGATATTTTCCTCTTTGAACAACAGACAAATACAGGGGCCGTACCTTAATTGTTCATTTTAATGTTGAATACATTTCTTAACAGAGGGAGTATGGGTCCCCATAGTACGAAAAACTTAAAATTAAGCAATTCCTCAATTGTACCAAAAGTCGAAGGGCTAAATGGCCCAGAAAGGTTTCAAATTGTGAATCTCGGATAGTTCTATCCAAATTTTTAAAAATTCAAATATTATTTTCGGCCTAAATGCACTTCCGGAAAAACAGCCTATTTATTGGATATGGTCCTTGCAGTACACGCGTACGTATCTTCCAGTGTAATCTTGTGGAATTGCTCTACTTCACTAGGTACTTCTTCGTTATGGTCTTAAGTATCTCGTAGGCAACGGTTCTATCGGACCGATCGGCTGCCTATGATTGGCTGTTTATTAATTCACTTAGCCTCCGCCAAAAGGCAGCGCTCAAATGTCAAGTCGAAACTCATAAGAAGTGAGTTATGATCTGCCACCTGCCTGCCCAATAGATAAATATCGAATATATCGCAGTAGATCATAAAATTCGTGTTATCTTCGTTAATCCAGTACCGGAGGACAATGTTTAAGACTCTGCTTCAAATAACATGAATGTTAATGTTACATTACAACATAACCCCATGTACACATCTCATATCCTTCATAGCTAGACACGAGCAACAAAACAAGGAAACATCAATGCATGGATCAAACATGGACGATTTACGTCACGACGCTTCACAATTACAGTATTTATAATTAAATTAATTTAAATTAAATAAGTAAATTCACCACTGTCCGCCTCTGTGCTGTAGTGGTTAGCGTGATTAGCTGCCAGCCCCAGAGGCCCGGGTTCGATTCCCGGCTCTGCCACGAAATTTGAAAAGTGGTACGAGGGCTGTAACGGGGTCCACTCAGCCTCGGGAGGTCAACTGAGTAGAGGAGGGTTCGATTCTCACTCAGCCATCCTCGAAGTGGTTTTTCGTGGTTTCCCACTTCTCCTCCAGGCAAATGCCGGGATGAAACCTAACTTAAGACCACGGCCACTTCCTTCCCTCTTCCTTGTCTATCCCTTCCAATCTTCTCATCCCCTCGCCCCACAAGGCCCCTGTTCAGCATAGCACGTGAGGTAGCCTGGGCGAGGTACTGGTCCTCCTTATCAGTTGTATCCTCTGACCGAAAGTCACAAGCTCCAGCACACAGTCCTTGAGGCGGTAGAGGTGGGATCCCTCGCTGAGTCCGAGGGAAAAACCATTCCTGGAGGGTAAACAGATTACGGAAAGGCTAGGAAAACAGCATATAGGGAATCTGCCACCTGGGCGACTGCCCTAAATGCAGATCAGTATTGATTGATTAATTGATTGATAAAAAAGAAAGAAAGAAATAAAGAAATAAATTCACCATAATATGAAATAAAATATTGTGCGCAGCAGCCACTAAAATGATAAGTCTACGGTACTCGATTCCAAATTCCGTTAACGTAAACATCTCACTCGCAACGTAAAAGATCATTTTCCGTGGCTGTTGCATAATTAACTATTACCATATTCATTTGAAATGAACTTTCACGTTCATATAATGTATGTGAAATGTTTCCGGATATCTACAAAACCGAGCGACTTACGAATTAAAATGTACTCCTGTATGACGAGCGATGCTGGCGATTGCTGAATTAAGTATAAGCAAGCAAATATCGTCTCTTAACATTAATCAGAAGAAAAATGGAAGAGGTCTGACACTTCGAAAATGAGGGTATCGGGAAAAGAGAAATACTCTCACTATTAGGCAAATCGGTCAGGGCCTCATTAAGCAAGCTAGCATATCTGAGACCAGTTTCGGGCTCCTTCAGCCGAGCAGTGTTGAACTTTCTTGCATTGGATCCATGTAGGCCTACCTTTCTTGCATTAGATATTCGGCTTCTAATAGTTGGCACCACAAGGTAGTGGTCAGAGTCAATATTGCCCCTCCTATAACTTCTAACACCCATCTCAAGTTAGAGAAGTGTCTTGCATCTATTAGGAGGTGATCAATTTGGTTAAAAGTACTCCCATCTGGAGACTTCCATGTCCTCCATCCATCTCGTACTTCGTATGTCCACAGATTTTTTCGGCTGGGTGGCGCTCCTTCTTGCTGCGGCTCAGTCGGCCCAAGAATAATCACATGGGCAGACGCCTCGTTGGCTGTCGCCTTCTCCCGCCATGCTGTCTGACTCTTGTTTAGTTAAGAATGTGAACTCTCATCTTTCTCTGTCTGCTATTCGTCAATGGCTGCGTACGCACGATACCCCAGCTTCTGTGGTCCTCCGGCTTCAAGATGCCTCCTCGGGCCAGCCTTCACCGGACATCGTGGTGTTCTTCAGTTCCCCGGCCATCGCGGCGACCATCCACCGCGTGGGCTATTTATACCTTTTTGCTACTCACTATCGCGCTCTTCCTACTCCGGTCCATATTCTTGAGCAAATCGCCTCTGATCCGGAATTCTCTCTACACTTTCCTTCCCTCACGCAGCCTCCTACTACCTCCGTTTGTTCTCCCGTGTCCACCACTCCTCCAGTCACCACTGTCGCCATTACCACCACAGCCTCCGCTTCTCCCTCCTCTGTCCCTTCCTGTGTTCTGACTTCTCCCTCTACTGTTACGTCCAGTCACCCCTCCCCTATCATGTCCACCGCCCCGACCTCCTGCACTTCCACCATTCCTCCGTTTCAATCGTCACCTGCAACTCCCCTGACTGATACTCTCGCAGCTTCGTCTATCTCCCAAGGCCCTGCCGACCATTCTACGTCCACTTCTCCGCCGTCTGTCCAACCGAGCTGTGTCGTCCGTGGGATTGCACCCGACGTTCTGGACCAGGATATCCTTCAAGAACTCCGACAGGAGGGAATCCCTGTCCGCCGGGTATTTCGTATCCTCAACACTGATGGCCCGATGTTTATGGTCCGCCTTCGCCTCGCCTCCCCTGCTGATGTCGACCGTCTTCTAACCACCGGTGTTCGTTTTCGAGGACGTCTTCATCGGGTGGAGCGTTCTCGCCCCCCCCCGCGGCTTGCTGGATCTACTCGTTACCCGTCTTCTCCTTCTCCTTCGCCCTCGTCGCCACCCATCCCCCCGCCGCTACCAATCCCTCCACCAGTTTCCCAGTCTCACTTCAGCCTTCCGCCACTCACAATCCTAGACCTTCTTCGTCTCCTGGCCACCTCTCTAACTAATATCACGACTAATTTGTACTACCTCCTTCTTCAATACTACCCCTGCCCTTCTAATTCTGCCTACTTTTCGAACCCCCTTACTTTTCCTCCAGCACCTCTGTGAATATTTTCGTATTTTCTATGTCAACCTTTTGCATTCTGTACTGCGCGCCCGAGCTCCCTATTGATTCCATACAGTTTCTTGTCTATGGTGTTTTCCGGGGTTTGCTTGGGCGGGGCCGTGCGGGTCCTCCCTGGGCTCCGCCTTGTTGGTTCGGGTGCCTCCGCGCCCCTTCCGCAATTCTCTTCTTGATATTGTATGTACGATACATACTCCGCAGTGGAATATTTTCTCACACTTTCTTCCTTACCGAAGGCCGAAGAGCTCCTCGTTGAGCTGATGGCCCGCCCATCCCATGAGGATGGGAATGAAATAACTTGCTGATGATGATGATGATTCCATGTCCTTTTTTGTATGTTCTTGTGATTAAAAGTTGTACTTCCCACTACCATGTTTCTCGAGGATGCAAACATGTATAAGCCTGATTCCATTATCATTAGAAATATCATGCAAGCTATATTTTCGAATACAAGATTTGTATTCGTCTTCCTTTCCTATCTTCGCATTCAAATCCCCGAAGATTATTTTACAGTCTGCTCTTGGGCACTCATTATAAATTTTATCCAATTCATCGTAAAAGGAATCTTTATCTTCGTCGCTCTTCTCTTCAGTTGGAGCATGTGCACAGATAAGAATGTAATTGAAGAAGTTCCCTCTAATTCTAAGTATGCACAATCTGTCCGATTTTGCCCGAAAATCCATGATAAGGTGTTTACTCAGCTTATTGACAATGAAACCAGTACCAAACATGTGATCCTTCATGTACCAGCTATAGAATATAATGTGATATTTTCTCTGTATCACTCCTTAACCAATCCATCTCACTCCTTGAATAGCAGTAATACCTACAGTAGTCGATACTCATCCAGCTGATCGAGCAATTTTCTTAGGTTTCCAGCTTGGTAATGAACCCTTGGAGGTCCAAAAGAGTTAAAACATTCCACGAACCAATTCTCAAGTCCTTTACACTTTTGCGAAGTCGTCGTAAAAAGGTCAGGCCGGCTGTTTCTTCTTCAGATTTCGTAACGAGAGTTTTTTACATATTGGGTTGTCAGCCCAACGCCAACCCCAAGCAATCCTGGAGGGCCGATGTTTTCTTTCGGGGTTGTCTCCCTTAGTTGGCGGGTCCCCATTATGAAGCGCCCTTACATGTCTTAGCCGTCTACACGCAGTGTACCCGTTGTCCAGGGGCCACGGCGCGGACATGCAGGTATCGGTCTTGGTAGGAATAAATGCCATTTCCTGTGCTTTATTACTACACTTCCACCAGCAAGAAGTGAACCGACAGGACCACATACTACCCCTTCGGCCCCCGAAATATAAGCTCACCGGAAAAAAATTAGTCATCCTAGTGCGCAAGAACAGATGGATCGTTAAGCCTATACAGATAGCGCAGCGCAGTGCCTCTAAGTGAGCATAAGGCAGGAGAAATCAGTGAGACATTGATGTTGAAAGCGGACAGTGTAAGTCAACATGGGTAGATGTAAGGATGTGGCAGAGAGGCAAAAAGGGGCAATCGTGTTTGGCCGTGTTCATGGTCATGCGGTGCTTGAAATCGCTAGATTTGTTGGTGTTTAGCAGTGAAGTGTTCAACGTGTTTACAAGCAGTGGCCACGAAACACGACGTGAGAATTGTAGTCGGAAAAATGATCCTGACTGGGAGGGATCGGAGACGCGTTTCACGGCATGTGAATCAAAACCGCTTCCAAACCCGACAGGAATTGCTGCATTCAGTGAATGAAGGTTCATCCGAACCTGTCAGTGAGAGAACATTGCGACGGAAAATGCATGCGATGAACATTTGGAGTAGGTCATCATTGCTCACGCACGAACATAAAACTGTGCATCTTCAATGGGCTATAAATCATTGAACGCGGACAGTAGCTGATTGGCGGAACGTAATGTTGTCTGTGGAATCAACATTTTAGCTTGTATTCTAATGACGCACGTCATTGATTGCACCGAAGACCAAATGATCCATTTCATCCTGGATGTTTGCAAGGTCATGTTCAAGCCTGAGGTGGGTCTGTGATGTTTTGGGGGTGTTTTTCGTGTCATTGATTAGGCCTGCTCACTGAAGTGACCACTGGCATGAACCAGCATATTTATTTAAACATTCTGAATGATCAGGTGTTGCCTTTCAGTCGACATCCGAATGATGAGTGTGCTGTTGTTACCTCGATATTTTTCAAGATGACAACAGCGAAGTTAATCGGGCTGGACCGTATTACACCTCTATTGGTCTACAAAATCACCTGACTTGAATCCGACTGAGAATCTGTGGGACACGCTGCAGGAGTGGGTAAAACGTTGACATCAGCATCCCTGCAATTTGGTGGAATTGCGCGATCAAATCCACACCGAGTCGCTTAACCTCGATGCGACGTACCTGCACAACCATGTGGACTCACACTCTAACCTAATCCAGGCGGTTATCAAGTCCACAGGCGAAATTACATGGTATCATGCTTGAAATGATTTCTCCAGGGGTGACTAATATTCGTCCGGTGAATTTATTATCACTTGAAAGTTGTTGCTCTTACAGTGCAAATATCATACCCATTTAGATCCAAGTTTTTGATCTGTCTCTTGACTTCAGAACAAGAAATAAATTACTTCAAAATATTAAAAATCTTGGAAATAATTGTATACTTATCAGTAGAAAGATGCAAAGAACCAAATTTTATAAAACTTGGATTGTTTGCTAGAAAGCTGCAAAGGGTCAAGGAGCATTAGGGTGAAATTAGGTATTATCGTGATATGTGGTATTATCGTGATACTTTATTTGTACTTCTATCACGGTAATACTAAGCGGAGCAGAGAGTTGTTTTTAAGGAGAATAGTTTCCTTTTTCTGTGACCCTGCAGTGAGCGTAATGGCGCCGACCAAGAAGCCACAGACACAACGACAGAGGAAATCAAACTGTGAATTGGTGAAAGAAACTAGGTAAGTACTATGTTAAATGTTTTGAAGTTAGTGTAAATTGTGTTGTATATTCTGTGTACATGGTAGGCAAACGATAATCGCATTATATATACTAGAAACAAGGCTCGATTTGCCTGTGTGCTTTGATGTTAGTTACGAGCAATGGAGAGAGCTTGGGAAGCTTACGAATTCGGCCATCTTTCTTACAGATCTCGAGTTGGTGGGCCTGGGAGAGTGGGAGTTCAAAAATTGCGGCGTGGCCGCTATACTTGTAATCAGCCTCTTGAGTGCTGTTAGGAAGGTTGTTAGTGAGAAATGGACATTATATAAGGCTTCTGAGTTTGGCGTACCATAGAGCACACTAAAAGACCACGCGAGTCGTCATAATGCCGAAGAACCTCATGAGGTACCAAAACTAGGAAGGCCGTTTGTTCTATCGAAAGACGTTGAAATAAAGTTGGTCAAACACGTCATAGAAATGCGGGAATTGGGTTTCGGATTGAATGTCACCACCATAAAGCGACTAGCCTTTCAGTTGACAGAAATATTTACGAAAGTGTCCCCCTTTAATGAGGACAAAGGAAAGGCAGAATGGATTCGGTGTGGGTTTTGTTCAGACTGGTTTCACGAAAATTGTGTTGAAGTGGGTGAATCTCCGCAATTCATGTGCAGAAAATGTGACAATGTTGTGACGTCCGATGATGATAATTAAACATCTATAAATAGGTCCTGCATGTTATTAAACCATTTTTCGTACTGTCTATTTTCCATATGTTAATGTTATAAAATGTTTTCTTTTCCTTATTGAGTTGTATGTACGTATATATGAAGTTTAAATCTATCACGGTGTTACCACACACATCACGGTATTGGTCTACAGATGTAAGTGATTGTATTTTTTCTTTTCTTTTTTGCCATTGATGTTATTCTTGTTCTGTTTTCATTATGGTTATATATATACGTGTATACATTCAAGGAATCTTTTTTGTTAATTTCGCAATATTGTTGACTTTCTTTCCAGAATAAATGATGATTTATTAAAATTTGTCACGGTATTGCCTACCTTTACCCTATATATCATCAGCGCTACGTCCAGAGAAGAGAGTAAATGTCCATCGAAGGATGGCGCTTGGCCTCCGGAAAAACCTGATGCAGGTCTTTCGAGTTGACACCTGATAGGCGACCTGCACGTCTGTGAGAATGAGGTCCTACCTATGATGAATTTTAATGTTGAATGCGGAACACACACCCAGCCCCGAACCTTCGGAAATTATCCAATGAATGTAAAAATATTAATCAATCACTAGTGATCTGCATTTGGGGCAGTCGTCCAGGTGGTAGATTCCCTGACTGTTGTTTTCCTAGCCTTTCCTTAAATGATTGTAAAGAATTTGGAAATTTATTGAACATCTCCCCTTCCTATAAACGAATATTTGCTCCAATTTTTCCTCTTGAATTCCAGCTTATCTTCATACTGTGATCTTTCCTACTTTTAAAGACACCACTCAAACTTATTCGTCTACTGATGTCATTTCACGCCATCTCCCCACTAATAGCTCGGAACATACCACTTAGTCGAGCAGCTCGTCTCCTTTCTTCCAGGTCTTCCCAGCCCAAACTTTGCAACATTTTTGTAACGCTACTCCTTTGTCGGAAACTACCCAGAACAAATCGAGCTGCTTTACTTTGGATTTTTTCCGGTTCTTGAATCAATTAATCCTGGTGAGGGTCCCATGCACTGGAAACATACTCTAGTTGGGATATTACCCTGTGAATTGGCCGTACGGTTAGGGGGGCTCAGCTGTAAGCTTTCATCCGGGAGATAGTGGGTTCGAATCCCACTGTCGGCAGCCCTGAAGATGCTTTTCCGTGGTTTCCCATTTTCATACCAGGCAAATGTTGGGACCGTACCTTAATTTAGTCCACGGCCGATTCCTTCCAACTCCTAGGCCTTTCCTGTCCCATCGTCGCCATAAGACCTATCTGTGTCGTTGCGACGTAAAGCCACTAGCAAAAAAATGGTTGGGGTCTTACCAGAGACATATACCCTCTCCTATACATCCTTACTACAACCCCTAAAAACCCTCATAACCATGTGCAGAGATCTGTCCCCTTTATTTACAATAATATTTGACTCGGCCGAGAATCGAGCCGGGGACCCTTTCGCCGAATGGCCAGCACGTTAACCATTCAGTCATGGAGCCGTGCATAGCTGTACTGAAAGTAGTATCAACAATTGTTAACGAAATATGGGAACAATTCGCGTTTATGAGCGTACTTCTATCAAGATTACAATATAATTTGGTTACAGTTTCCGCTTTCGGCTGTGACATCTCCAGAGGCCAACGAGTAGTTCGATGTTAGTGAAGCCCGTAATGTTTAGGAGGCCCTGAACCAACGTGATTGATTTTCTCTACTTCCACTAGATGGCAGAAGAGAGGGGCGAACAAAATAAGGTGTTATTCTATCCATAGAGTGCGTTTACTTATGCAAGTATGCGTTACGATTATTTAATATTATTTCGGAAGAAGCGTACTGTACTCTATTTATTCTATCCTAACTTACACAAATGGCTTTTAAATGTACTATATAATAAAGAGCTACTAACTCTCGAAGGCTATTAATGTGATATATTATAAATAACTAAAGGTTGCGGTGCAATTTGCGAATGTTTGTTATTCAGCAGAAGATAATGCGATTCTGGAATGTATGTGTTAAGCAGTTGATGAGTATCCCATTTTGCCGCAATAGAGTGACGTAGCTTCAGCTTTCGATACAGCACAGCGGAATGTTAAAAAAACAGTCACTTCTGTCCAACTTCAGAATACAGTGATAGAAAATATTAAGTAATATATCTACTTTTTGTAATTTCTTGATGATGCGGTCTTTTTGCATCTGTCGCTTTGCGCAGGCCAGGTAAATATGTAGCTTTGTTTAAAAGAAACTCATAATTATTTCCTGATATTTTATTATTATTATTATTATTATTATTATTATTATTATTATTATTATTATTATTATTATTATTATTATTTTATTTTATTTTATTTTATTATTATTTGTCTCATTATTATTTGTCTCATTCTTTACTTGTTTTCCTTTTTATTTTCTATTTAAGTAAAAAAAACCAGTCCCCGAGCCAGTGGAAACAACCAATTAGGTTAAAATCCCCGACCCGGCCGGGAACTTATTTATGATTGAGAAAGTATGGAAGATGCTGAGGTTTGAGTGCTGCTGAGAGTAGGAAAGGTGCTACTCATTGGACCAGTCGTGCTGCAATAGCGTTTCCTAGCCGACTGACGAAAGCTATTTTTTCTTTTTCTGCTATTTGTTTTACGTCGCACCGACACAGATATGTCTTATGGCGACGATGGGAGAGGAAAGGCCTTGGAATGGGAAGGAAGCGGCCGTGGCCTTAATTAAGGTACAACCCCAGCATTTGCCTGGTGTGAAAATGGGAAACCACGGAAAACCATCTTCAGGGCTGGCGACAGTGGGGTTCGAACCCACTATCTCCCGAATACTGGATACTGGCCGCACTTAGGACTGACGAAAGCAGTGGTGAGCTACCTCATTCCTCATAATGGCACCACCATCGAGTTCTGCAGTTTCCACATAATCGCATGAATTTTGATGGTACTGTTTTTCTCTCTTTTCTTAAATATGCCTATATTTTTTAAAGATGGTTATATTATTTTAAAGATGACTATATTTTTTAAATGTCTATATTGTTGTGTATGTTGGGTATTCAGCCCGAAGGCTGGTTGGATCCTCTACAGCTCCACAAACAGCTGTCATAGATAGCCTAGATGTCAATGAAGATGCATACTAGGGAAATGAGGAGTGAGGTAGTTTCCCGCTGCTTTCCTCACAGAGCCAGAAGTTGCTTTTACATATCAGTCTGCCAAGCCCACTGACATACATGCACCAACCGACCCTATGAGCGATATTTTCACACCATTCATAACAGGAACTGGCTACATAAGGAATGATATTACTAGCATCGCTCATACCTCGGTCACTTTCATATTGTCAAAGCCATGGATGAGACTGAGACAGGTCAATGAAAGTAACAAATTTATTCTAGCCCATACCAGAAGACACAGTGCACTGTATAGTCCTCTCCGTGTAAGGACGTACCCTAAGGGTGCAACCTTACCCTTTCACCCCTGTAATATTAAGGTATCGATTTATAGTTACTTTTCTTGCTGTTGGGTATTTTGCAGGTCTTTTTCAGTGTCGGTAACCATACAGTTTAGGGACCCTACTTGCCGATACGACGTCTTACATTAACCGTTAATCTGGCACGTTGGCAACGTTCAATCACTGTTCTAGCATGAATTGCGTGTTGCCACCGCATCGCCGTTAAAGTCACTAGTGATACATTTGCGAGAATATTTAAAGCATATTTTCTTTTTCTGTGGGATTGTAAATCTATTTGGCTAATACCAAGTAAGTAGAATTGTGGCATGTTCGGATAATGCATTAACATTGTTTGCGTGAAATGATTCAAGTGCTCAAGTACGTCAGTCTCATGTCTACATCTACCGGTACACGAAATAACTCTTGCGGGACGAAATTTTGGCAGTAGAACTTATAACATTATTATTTTCAAATCCGCAGTGAACTTGAAACCTGACCTAATTTCCGTTCACGGAGCTTGGCACATTAGTATTCCTATATGTTTCCTGATAAGCTTGAAGATATAACCAGCCTGCAGGCTGAAAATATGCCCAATAATTTCTCTCCTTACTGGTTACCGGTGTTGAAGAGAGAAGGAAATGTTCGCGCAAAAGAAAGGGAAGTCATTGGATGTCTGGAACTTTCTAAAATCACACTGCAAAGACTTATTAAATAAACTGCATCGTTTAACACGCCCCTCTTGTCAAGAATATGGTTATAGTACGCCTAGTGTATATCAAAATAAAGACGGATAATTTGAGTGAGAAAGTGTGTTTATTTCCTTAATTCCTCATTGAGCGTGGAAATCGACGAGATATTTAATTATCTTCATTTATTTGATCTTATCTTTTATCATTTACTAGGGTAGGGAAACATTGATTATCGGTGTTTCCTACATTGAGGTTAGTTTGTTATGGTTATGTCTGGTGATTTTAGTATGTAACCAGGCAGGTTGGCAGCAGTGATCAGCCATTACAAAAAAGAGAAAAGAAGAGCATCGGGTGGCGATATTTACTTTCTGGGGTGTTTCCTTACGTGGAAATTACTATAAACACTACATCTTGCCAGCAAAGACATGGCGATATTGTTAAAGGTGGCTATATTTTTAAAGATGGCTATATTTTTAAAAATGTCAAAAAGGTGGCTACATTTTTAAAGGGCTATATTTTTAAAAGATGGCTATATTTTTAAAGGTGGCTATATTTTTAAAGATGGTTATATTTTTTAAAGATGGCTATATTTTTAAAAGGTGGCTATATTTTTAAAGGTGGCTATATTTTAAAGATGGTTATATTTTTTAAGATGGCTATATTTTTTAAAGATGGCTATATTTTTAAAGGTGGCTATATTTTTAAAGATGGTTATTTTTTTTAAAGATGGCTATATTTTTAAAAGGTGGCTATATTTTTAAACATGGCTATATTTTTAAAAGATGGCTATATATTTAAAGGTGGCTATATTTTTAAAGATGGTTATATTTTTTAAAGATGGCTATATTTTTAAAGGTGGCTATATATTTAAAGATGGCTATATTTTGAAAGATGGCTATATTTTTAAAGGTGGCTATATATTTAAAGATGTCTATATTTTTAAAGGTGACTATATTTTTAAAGATGTCTATATTTTAATGATGGCTATATTTTTTAAAGATGGCTATATTTTTTTAAAAGATGGCTCTACTTTTTAAAGATGGCTATATTTTTGGGCTGGGGTCCCATTTAGAATTAGCGTCATTAATTTCCAGACGGCATTGTAATCATGATGTAGAGCCTCCGTGACTCAGACGGCAGCGCGCCTGCCTCTCACCGCTGGGCCCGATGGTTGAAATCCCAGTCACTTCACGTGATTTTTGTGCTGGAGAAACCGGAGGCGGAATGGTTGTTTTTTCAGGTACTCCGATTTTCTCTGCCATCTTTAATTCCAGAAACACTCTCCAATATGATTTTATTTCATCTGTGAGTAATTAATCACTACCCAAGAGGGGTGTGACATGCTTCAGCAGCCGGCACAATTCCTATCCTCGACGCTAGATGGGGACTTCATTCATTCCATTCGTGATCCGGTCGAATGACTGGAAACAGACTGTGGATTTTTTTTCATTGTAACAATGGTAACCAATTTTTTAAATGCTATTTGTTCGGGGCGTCGACCCGTGTGGATTTTTTTGCCCCTACTGGCAACATATTGTATGAACCTGCGTGTAATTGGAATGGCGGTAGTGTGGAATGTTGTGTGTGAGGAAAGGATGATTAAGGACGTCACAAACACCCAGTCCCCGGGAATCGAACCCGGGGCCCGGGTGACAGGTGGACGCGTTGCTCCCTACACTGCGGGGCCGGACATGGTAACCATTGTTCGTCATCGCTGTGTGCTAGGTCAGTAGCGTCATTTGTTCGTTGCTTTGTAAAGCAAGCTCTTAGTTCGATTCCAGACAATATCGAATTTCTACACGAGTTGCTTCTCGGAAAGCAAGCAACGCACACTAATGTGGACGGAGGGAAAAATATTTAGATGTCGTCGGTAGATGCAGAGTGGGTCTAGGCCCATAAGTGGCCACGGCTGGTCCGTGGTCCAACAGCTCTGCACTCTGACTGGCCAACTGAGCAGAGGAGGGATAGCCACGGCTCTACCGTGGCTCTGCGCCTCTGCATTCGGGAGACGGGTAGGGCTTGACCTCACGGCTGGCCTCAACCGTGGGCTGTCCTGAGAATGGTTTTCCTTGGTTTTCCATTCTCCTACACTAAGGCGAATGCCGGGACAGTTCCTAGTATGGGCCACGGCCGCCAACCCCCTCAACTTCTCCTAGCAACTCCTTCACCGTAACAAATTTCCCGGCGTGAGAGACGGCGTAACTGTCTAAGAATCCCGCCTTCCCCTTCAGGGGAGGAATGAAAACATTTTCTCAGTAGTATTTAGATCTCACACCGGGTATGGCAAAGAAACCGATCAGTTTGTTGTATGGCGAACAAGACGAAGAGCTGTCGTTCCCAAATATGTACCTCGATGAACCGCGTACATTTAAGATCGAGCTCGTCACTTCATTTATGATGTCTGCGAATGAGATTCGTAAACGAGAAAGACGCGGAGTGAAGCCCGAGCGTGTTCTCTACATGGTGATGAAGATTATGCGTATCCGTTTGACCAAAAGTATGTTCGCCACGTTCAAATCCACCGGCGACACAATAAATCTACCTCGCGCTGACACGAGTGGAATCTTTCATTCCTCAGATCGAATAATAATATTGCTATTGCTTTCAGTGCCACTGACTACTTTTTGACGGTTTTGGGAGACGCCGAGTTGCCGGACGTTTGTACCGCAGGAGTTCGTTTACGTGACATTAAATCACTTCAAATACCATCGAACTGAGCCAGGGTCGAACCTGCCCGGTCTCAGATTGATTTTCGACTCGATTCAGTACTGGATGCAGGGGAAGAAGGACGTTCTTTCGATGATCCGTCAGCTTAAACCCAGTGTATTCTTAACTTTGAGCGTAGAATTGTTGATATGAACTAGCTATCTCGTCTTGTAAAGCTCAAAGCATATCCAGTATTCTATGCTTTTCTGTGTAGTGGAGAATATGTGCAAATGCGAATTTTTATTTTTGCTACTACTGTATTTTTAACGATGGGATAGGACTGGGGAGGAAGCTACCTTAATTAAGATGTAGCTCCAGCATTTGGTAATGAGAAACTGGGGAAACCACAGAAAAAACACCTTCAGGGATGCTACAGTAATATTGAGGTTAGAACCAACCATCTCCCGAATACAATCTTACAGCTACACGCCGCATACCGCGTACTCAACTCGCTCGGTGAGGAAAGGAACACGTTAACATAGAGATTTCTTTGCTAGTTAATACTCGGAGATCTATCAGAACTCTGCCAATAAACGGGTTCATTTCTACGCTTTTAGATGAAAATGTGAATGGTAACATTCATTGTAGTTTGCTCTAAAAGCTGCATAAGCTGACACACTTTTTTGTGTGTGTCGGAACTTATTACTTTCTACAAGCAAGCACAGTGCTTTCGACTATTCTCCCCGCAGTTAGCAATCGGTACATAAGGGTCACAAGAGCATGCCATGGTGGTCGTATGGCACCTTACCAAAGGCGACTTTCACACTGCAGGCAGAACGGAGCGTGTCCGAACTGGGCGACACCGAGCGATACCGAACCTAGCGAGTGCATATTCATTCAAGCCGCACCGATCGATCGGTCAAAACCTTCGTGTCCAAGAACGGGGGATCGGTATGTCTCTACCACCAGCCGCTACTTTATTGCTCCTAGACAATCCATGACAGGAAATTGGTAGAAAGAAGACACGTTACAGGTTTCATGATTTGAATTTTGATCGTGAGAAGTATTTCGTACATTATACGAGAATATTCGGAATGAAGAACAACGTTTCTGGAGATTCTTCCGAATGAGTACCAAGTTTGGCTACGTACTTCAGGTTATACGTGCTATCACAGCCAAACAGAACACTACCTTTCGCAATGTAGCAAAGGTAATAGTTGTGTACAAAGAAGCAGGTTTGTATAACACAAATAAAATGTAATGGTTTCGTAAGAAAATATTTTCCACCTAATCGATACCTTTTTATTTTCGATCGCTTTGTGATCATCATCAGCTGTATACACAAAAGCTTAAATAAAGAAGCATTAAAATAAGCACATAATAAAATCCTTGTTGACTTTAAAACTATTGTTAGTAAACGACGTATGGGTTGGAAGGTGGGGGGGGGGCGTGTTTGCGGCAGGAAGTGTACGGGTGTTACAAGGAAGTTAATTTAAAATAAATTAAAAACTTCTATCTTATTGAGCTAAAATGTCCTTAGTATCTATTTAAGTCCAGAAGGCGTAATGAAAATCACTTATTGTTTTAATACTAGAAATGGGTGTTGTAATCTTGAGGAAATGTTTTTAACTAGAATGTGCTTCTTCTTGTATTGAATTCTAGTCTTCTTCCTAGTAGCATTGTACTGTACTGGAAAATGTATAGAAAAGGTTGATCCACTTGTTTGTCCTTTTCTAAGTTCGAAAGGTGGATTCACTGTTGGTTTGGATAGTTTGTAATACAAATAAAATGTTTATTATTGAAGCGTTTTTACTCCATACAAAATAAAAGTTCCTCTAACTTGCTTCTTTTGCTGAATGTACATTAAATCCGTAATCTGAATAAGCTTGAGGATGTCTTGGAAAAATGATGCATATGTACAAATCTAACCTAATATGTACAATAAGTTTCTCGTTGCAGAACACAGTGCAAATCAATATTCCTATAATTGACTGCCTAACTTGATCATGAGACGAGTTCTAGCAGAAGGCTATATAAGCTTACAATCTTCATATTATGACTGATGTCAGTAAAGAAAATGTATCAAGTGATAGAGCCATGCAAAGCAGATAGGATGAGGCTAGAGAGCTTACCCTGAGGTGAAACCTCCCGGTTGGAGTTAGTCCACCAGTTCGGGGCACATTTTTAAGAGGCGCGACCTCCGCGCCCGATTTACGGTGTAGGCTAGTCGTTGGACAGCTGTTAACAGCCCGCCTGTCCCTCCCGCCTGCTCGCCTATACCGCAGGTGAAGTGGCACCATAACAGTAATGCACACGAGCTCCGTAGTATTACAGCAACAGGTATGATGACTTGCAGCTCAAGACTGTGCGATTAACCATCGCCGCCGAAAACGCCCTCGGCTCGGCTCAGCACACGTTTGTCGGTCCGGACTCTCTCGCCTTTCATTTTGAACAGCCCCGCGCTGTCACGTGTGTTTGTTTCAATGGCGTAATCGGTTCGGCTCAGACACGCTCCGCTCCGCCTGCAGTGTGAAAAAAGCCACCTAAAGCAACGATTCTCGCGGGTTAGATGCAAGCGTGATATTTAAATTATATCTACATGATTCAATATGACGCAAGTATGTATCACTTCTTAGGAAGAACCGTACTTGCTTTTATTTCATGAATTGACGTTACTTTATATGCATGTAGTGTTATAAGATGTCCTTATCGATACATCGGTCTCCTGAGACATGTCGTTTTAGTTGACTTAGAATGATTCTGAAAAAAACTATCCGAAATTTCACAGATTTTATTTTCTGTTAAGACATGAGGTCTCCCAGGTCGTGGTGCCTCAAATAAGCTCCAAAAACCAAACCAAATCCCTGACCTGGCCGGGAATCGAACCCGGGGCCTCCGGGTAAGAGGCAGGCATGCTACCCCTACACCATGGCGCCGGCTTCAAATACGCTCCAGTGTCTCGAAATTTTGTTATCAAATCGCGCACGTATCTCGATGTGGGAAAGGGGTATTTGGAAACTTGTTCCGAATCTTTTCTCTAACAAATTCACTGTATTTTTTTCCGTTCTCGAAATACGTATTCCACTAAGAAGCTATACTCTCAACAATAGTAGACCTAACTTTCCAAACGCCAATTTTTTAGATTTTTCAGATTTTAATTTTTTGAGCTTATTTTGTTGTACATCCATATGTGTATCTCATACTAAAAGAGCTCTGTCGTAGTGATGGGACATTCGATTCATTTTACTGAATCGATTCATTTGATTCCGTTCACGTTACTGAATCGATACAGTGATCCGATTCACGGCTCATTGGTCACCGCTCCTACTGCATCTGTGTAGTATGTGCTGGTAAGACAGCAGCAACAGCATTCAGTGCTCGCAGCTGCCATCTGGTCTTCATACTATGAACTCCTTTCTTAGAAAAAATGCTAGTTACTCTAATACATTGAAGGTTTCCGGCGACGCAGGGTGGGAAAGGTTAGGAAGGTAGCAGCCATGGCCTGAATTAAGGTACAGTCCCAGCATTTCCTGGTGTGAAAATGGGGTAACTACGGAAAAACCATCTTAACGGCTGCCGACGGTGGAATTCGAACCCACCATCCCCCGAATGCAAGCGCATAGCCACGCGATATTAACCGCACGACAACTCGCTCAGTCTTTTTAAAAAAAGTATTTTCCTATCAGCTGAGGATTTTTTTAAATCGTCATATTTTGTATAGGCTACCCGAGATGTACAGTAGCTCGCTGGTTTTCTGATTCAACATACTGTTGGTTAAGTTATTGCGTCTTTCCACATATGATTGAAGTCTTGTGCAACGATGTGACATATGAACTGAGAGAATACTGAGCCGTTCTTCCCAATATAAAACAGGTACTTCTGAGTGGTCATGACTCATGAGCATGACTCATAGTCATAAGGCAGGCTAGAGTCGAGTTTAACTGTCAAATGTCAACTAAGTTATAATACTAAGATTCATTAAACTAATAAATAGTATAACCTAATAGCCTACCTACTTACTAGCTACTTCACAATTATGCTGTGACTACCTTTCTAACACTGCAAATAAATCCATCTATTATTTAAACCTCCCTGTAAGAAGAGGACAGTGAATGCAAATGGATATTATTTTCAAATGAGCTGAGCTCGAGAGTTCATTATAGCATACGATTCTTTCAGTCTAGCATGGCTCACTATATGTCTCGCTGCAGCTGAAGCTCGGCTCTCCGCGTGTCCAGTGAGCCGGTAAGGAGCCGTGTGTATCATGTGTCTCACTGAGCCGCGCTCGTTCACGATTCTTTCGATGTGCCATGATTCACTGTATGCCTCGCTGCAGCGGAAGCTCGGCTCTCCGCGTGTCCAGTGAGCCGATAAGGAGCCGTGTGTATCATGTGTCTCACTGAGCCGCGCTCGTTCACGATTCTTTCGATGTGCCATGATACACTGTCTCGCTGCAGCGGAAGCTCGGCTCCCCGTCAACGTCCAGTGAGTGCGCCACTCAGCACTGTCCGCTGGGAGTAAGCTGAATCGTGTGCCGTGAGCTCGCCTTTCCTGTGTATCGATTCACTCGGACACTTGAATGAATTGATACACTGCTTCGAATCATGCATTCAGTAGCCAACACTACTCTGTCGTAGGTCAACTGTAAGTGACTCATTCATATGCTGACATTTGATGTTTACCTCAAACCTCTTCAAAAGTACCCTCATTATAGTGGGGCCATGTGAGGTCCAGACACGTTCTCCTTTCCTCAGATGTGTGTAGGTTCGACTGCTTTAATAATAATTTTGATATAATGCAGGTTAATAGCGAAGGAAAATCTGTCGGTGAGGGTTCTTCTAAGAAGATTGAGCGTCATAATAACAAAGTGAAAGGTATTCAACATATTCCGGCAAAGAAATCCTTGCTAAAACATATGTATTTTTAGTGGCACACAGCCATTTTTAATTCATTAAACATAAATATTTCGTATCAGACCATAGTTTCCTGGCCTATGATTTCCATTTCGCTTTAATTCTAAATGATATTTTCTAAATTTAAAAAATTCATGTCTTCGTGGGTGAGAGTAACTGTGCATTTCGTGTCATATGACTATAGTCTATAATTTACAGTAAAACTGCAAACCTACTTTTCTCATGATTTGGTACTGAGTGATGCCACCCTGCATTGTTATTTTCCGAGAAACAGCAAGCTCTTAAGCCTCCTGAAGATTGGCCTGACCAACAAAGTATAAAATTTGTAGCTGAAAGCTTGTACGAAGCTGTTAAAAGTTACAAAATACGCAACTGGAATGCGTCACTTCTATGACGTGACATTTACTGTTTCCGAGACTCAGTGAAGAGGGATTAAGTTTCAGTTATTTATTGCTCTGCAGGCACTCTCTCAATCCTTTCCTTTTGCTGCGTCAACTACCTTATAGTTTGCTCCTGACAAGCTGCTCTGTATTATTTCTAATTTATTTACACTTCCTTAGCCTCCCCTCAGATATATTTGACATCTTTCGAAAATAATATTTGTGTAAACTTAGGACACAGTTTAAGTCCGGGCTGTAACATAGTGGAATTTTCTCTCATATTACCAGCACGCTCTTAATTTTTGTCCCATACACCCTGTATCTCAGATTACAATAATAGAATCTAACGGAATTATTATTAATAATAATAATAATAATAATAATAATAATAATAATGATAGGAATGTTTGGAACTGGCTTGGAATGGCAGTAGACAAACAATCTTCAGTAGAGTATTTAAAAGTAAGAAAGATCATAGTATGAAGATACATTTTTGGATTCAAAAGGACAAATTAGGGCAAATACTCACTTATAAGAAGAGGAATTTGGGATTCGAATAATTCACCAAGGGTGATGTTTGATGAATTTGCAAGTACTTCGAAATCAGTTTTAAAAAAGACTATGTTAACAACTGATAGGGCATCACCCAGCTGGGCAACAGCCCTAAATGCAGATAAATTGTGTCTGATAATAATAATAATAATAATAATAATAATAATAATAATAATAGAAGATGGATATAGACTGAGCAGCAGACATCCGCAAAAGACGTCTGAAATTTTATGGGCACGTTCGTAGACTGCCGGCAAGTAGACTGACACACAAGATTCTCACCTACATAGAACCTCTAAAAAATATTCCATGGGTATTGGAAGTGAAGAAGGATCTGGAAAAAGCCCATATGGACTCAACTGACACCGCGGACAGAAACCTCTACAGGAAAAAATTAATGGATGGAAAGTGCAACCAGAGAACGAAGTGAAAAAGAAGACTGGAGCAAAGTGGACAGAAGAACGAAAAAGGATCCACGGAGAAAGGA
This sequence comes from Anabrus simplex, assembly GCF_040414725.1. NCBI lineage: Eukaryota > Metazoa > Arthropoda > Insecta > Orthoptera > Tettigoniidae > Anabrus > Anabrus simplex. The sequence goes on along the minus strand of NC_090265.1, from coordinate 57,989,326 downwards.
TGAGAGCTGTTTGGGAACTCAGAAAAAGGAATCGTTAGAGCTTTGCGTGATCCATGGGGTCCATACGCACATAATAATAATAATAATAATAATAATAATAATAATAATAATAATAATAATAATAATAATAATAATAATAATAAGTCTGCCTTCAGACATCTTTTAGGAAGGCAGAATGCATGACCTGCTACAAACAAGCGCCAAACTTCATGGAGACAATATATGGCAAAATTAAACGAGTATCACTATTTAAGCATTTTGGCGAAATAATTCAGGAAAAAGGACTCGAAACAAAAGCCGATGAAATTAGATGCCAAAAGATGGAAACTGCATACCAACTAACCCAAAATACCTACAACAAAACATGTATCTCCAAGCACACAAAACTGGTACATTATTAATCATTAAACCAGAATGTCTTTAAGGGCCAGAAACGCTAATTTTGAAAAGGAAAGCCGATATTGAGAAAGAAAGGAACGCAAAACCACAAAAAAAGTCTAGGTCCAAAATTCGCCGACGGACAATACCGATTCATAGGCAGACAGGAAATCAAACAACACTAATATTCATAGTGATTAGAAAACGCAGATTAAGATTCTATGGAGCTATTAAAAGAATGCATCCTAGCCATACTTAACAAAACAAATAGTTGAATTCTAAGAAAACAGGTATAAAGCCAAAACAGACACAATGGAATGGATTGGAGACATCAAAAACGAATTGAAACGGGCTGGAATTACACCAGAAGATGTCCAAAACAGTGTGATCTTCACAAATGGCAAGTTGACCAAGAGGAAAGACCAAAGAAGAAGACTGGAACAACCTGGTCAGAAGACAGAAAGGAATCCCACTGTAAAAGAATGGAAAAAAATATGGACACAAAAAAGGCAAAGTACATTGCGAAGTCCTAATGGGCTTATTCGCATATATATATAATATAATAGGTCTAATGATAATCACACAGAAGACATAGCTGAAACAATAAGAAAAAGTAATTGGACATTTTTGATATCTTTTTGATGGTTGAAAGTAGGTTAACAAAAGAGATATTCAATTATCTTCGGGAGAAAATGTCAACAACAACCCAGATTAAGAAGGTGTAGAAAGATGAGAGAAGAAGTAATCGAAGAAAAAGGTATTTTTAGAAATAGAGTGTTAAATAGGGAAGGATTCCAAGGCAAAAATAAAATTGGTGTAAAGTGGTCTGAGGAGAGAAAGAAGAAACACAGTGAAAAGATGAAGGAATGTTATATTGGAAACATCAAACGCTGAGGACTTGAAATTACCGCGTGATCCCCACCAGGTCATAAAGATAAGATAAGATAAGATAAGATAAGATAAGATAAGATAAGATAAGATAAGATAATCCGACTTTACATCGCACTAACTACATTAAACGTTTCAGAGTCACTGAGGTGCCGGAATATTGGCCCACAGAAGTTGTTTAAGCGACAGTAAATGCGCCGACAAGAGGCTAGCATATTTTAGCACCTGCAAGTACCACTGTAATGTGCCGAGATCTAATCCGCCTAATTGGACTCTACCGTCTGAGCTATTCCACCCAGCCAAATATTCCATCTTCATCTTCTTCTTTCCTGCCACTTTCCTAATAAAGGTCGGCGCTACATATGAATTCAGCCCAAAACTATTTGGGGGGATATATTCAGACGGTTGAGGCGCTGGCTTTCTGATTCCAAGTTGGCAGGTTCGATCCTGGCTCAGTCCGGTGGTATTTGAAGGTGCTCAAATAAGTCACCCTCGTGTCGATAGATTTAATCGCACGTAAAAGAACTCCTGTGAGACGAAATTCCGGCACCTCGCCGTCTACGAAAACCGTGAAAGTAGTTAGTGGGACCTAAAGCCAAAAGTAGTATTATTATTACTACTATTATTATTATATTCATGACAGTGCCCTTCTGTGGTGGTGGTTGGCAGTGCCATGTGTATTAATACAAGCCAGAAGAATTAATCATATTTCTCTAAAATCCCTGCCCTGGCCGGGAATGAACCCCAAGGCCCTCTTGTACCGAAGACCATTTGACCATTACGCTGGCTATTCAATCAAAGAACAGGACCTCTCTATTACAGATGCTATAATGAAACCTGAATCCATAATCCTAAGTTTAACGACTTCTTTTCATTCCCTGGCCTACAATAACTTAATTGTATCAGGCTCCTCACTTTCATCTATCCTACCTGACCTCCCTTGGTCAACTCTCGTTATTTTCCGAGCGCGACGGTATTGGAGTACTCGAGGCCTACGGAATCTTTCATTTTCGCACCCATCGTGGCCCTTATCGTTCTTTGGCTGATACCTTCATTTTTCAAAGTGTCGAATCCCTTCCATTATTTCTCTCTGATTATATAGAGCAGGGCCTCTCAAACACCCAAAATCTCACGCGTGCAAATCGAGGCGCAAGAGCTCCGTGCACTGTGCATCGGTTCCACTCGGCTCGGCTCGGACCAACGCTTCGTCTCTGGGCTACTCGGCTAAGCTCGGCTCAACTCGCCTCGGATTTGAAGCACTACGGAGCAAGTGAGGAAGAGGGAGACAGGGGAAGCGAGCGAGACAGGCGTGGGGAAAGAGAGAGACAGCGCTATTGCTCCAAATCGAGGAGTGGGGGGTCTGCACTCTGGTCAACCAAGCGAAGTCGTCTTTTGCACCGTGCACAGTGCATGCACCCTGAGAAGCCCTGACATAGAGGATGGTTGCGTAGTTGTACTTCCTCTTAAAATAATAATCACCACCACCACCACTGGCCAACACTAAACGTGGATTAAGCCCAGTGTTACGGCTAGATTCTTATATTGTCATCAACCCTATGTAGGGGACGAGGCACGACCGCTCTCTACCAATGTGAATAAATTGCTGTATGGCATTTTTCGGCCCCTTATGATTGCGTTTTTCTGCGGTGATTGATAATGTTGTGTGGTGGGTGTAAATGAAGAGGTATGTGTTAAGATGAACACATACATCCAGTCCCCGAGGCAGAAAATCCTCTCTACCCGTCTGGGAATCGAAGCAGTGTCATTTCCAATCTGAGGTCAATACACTGACTATTCAGCCAAAAAGCTGGATTTAATTTCTCATTTATTTTAACATGGATATACATTTCTTTTTGCTAGGGGCTTTACGTCGCACCGACACAGATAGGTTTTATGGCGACGATGAGATAGGAAAGGCCTAGGAGTTGGAAGGAAGTGGCGGTGGCCTTTGTTACGAGGATATTGTGGTTTACAGAGGTGAAAGAAGGTGCGGTCATGAATGGGTGGATATAGCAAAAGTCAGAAGATTAATTTAAAACTTTAAATTTGAGCTATATTCCGTTCTCTTCTTGTTTTCCTTTTCTATTTAAACTTTACACTTTGCTAAGCAAATAACAAATCAGGTACCAAATTAGCTCGTGAGCTAGGGTAACAAAGTTAGGAAATATGAGAATAATCTATTAATAACCAATTAACAACCTGAGCTTAAAGCTCCCTAATTACAAATTTTACACGAGCGCTACTGCTCCTTTCAAGCAACAGTCAAGGAGACAGATCTCCCAAATGTTCACATCAGTGGAAGAGCTTCTTTGCTCTACAGCTTTTACACTTACGGAGACTATTCTCGAAGTTCCAGGCCTTTCAAAGGCACAACCTACATTTAACAAAATGAAACAGTATTCACTATCTTAACTGCTCAACAGTCTGATTTATCTTAAAATGAAATGAATAAGGTTAACTGTAACAGGGGCAACAAGTAGCCATTCTACCTGGCCTTTGGTAAGAACAAAAGGTTAAAGTTACTGGCCGAAAATCAAAATGGTAAGGAGGAGAACATTTGCGCTCCTTGAAAATGACATGAAATACTTAAAACGCTCTTTGGGTTTATGGCTACGCCTATACTACGGAGGTGACCAGATGGAGAAACATATTTAAGTTACAGAAACTACTAGACAGATTCTAAAAGTTACAAAATCATAGTCACCTCAATATAAAGTTGAGAGGGAATACAAGAGGGTTCCTCACTCTTTATTCCCTAAGTTCAAGTAAGTTCTTCAGGATTGTTTGAAATTTACATCTACAGCTTTGTCTGTACATTGCTCAGAATTTGAAAAGAATGGTACTTCTGTATCGATCATGTCCACAGTAACAAGAAAATACCTTTTCTACTTTTCCGTAATGTCTGTCTGTCTGTCTGTCTGTCTGTCTGTCTGTCTGTCTGTCTGTCTGTCTGTCTGTCTGTCTGTCTGTCTGTCTGTCTGTCTGTCTGTCTGTCTGTCTGTCTGTCTGTCTGTCTGTCTGTCTGTACACGCATCACGAGAAAACGGCTGAAGAGAATTTAATGAAAATCGGTATGTAAAGTCGGGTGATGAACCACTACAATCTAGGCTATACATTATTTTATTCACGCGGAGTGAAATGGTAGTTTAGGGGAAGGCCTGAAATTTAATTCTCAAATATTTATATTAGTGGTCGTGTCTTAATGAAAATCGGTACGCAAAGGCGGCGTAATAAGTCGATATAATCTATGCCATAAATAATTGTATTCACGCTGAGTGAAATGGCAGTTTAGGGGAATGCCTAAAATTTAATTTTCAAATATTTATGTTATTAGTGGTCGTATCTTCATTGAAATCGGTAGACAAAGACGAGAAATAAGTCGCTACAATATAGGATGTACATAATTGTATTCACGCTGAGAAAAACGGTAGTTTAGGGGAAGGCTAAAGTTTAATTCTCAAATATTTATTATATTAGTGGTCGTATCTTCACGAACATTGGTATGCATAGTCGGGGAATAAGTCGCTATAATCTAGGCCATCAATAATTTTATTCACACTGAGTGAAATGGTAGTTTAGGGGAAGGCCTGAAATTTAATTCTAAAAAAAGTTATTTATGTTATCAATGGTCGTATCGTTAAATACCACATAACTAGCATAACTTTAGTTATGTCGTAAGTTAGTAGTAGTTATGTAAGAAGTTAATAAATTTTCGATCACTATACATTGTTACCGTACCGCATATAATCACAGATATATTCATGAATTTGGATTTTTGTTACTAAGTCCATATCAGCGCCGACTCACGAGAAAATGGGTAAACATAATTTAGTGAAAATCGGTATGTAAAATTGTGAGAATAAGGAACTACAGTCTACGATATAAATAATTTTGTAAGGCGCCCTAATATCACAGAGTCGAAAGAAAACTAATGTGAAAGCCTGCAATATAGAAAGCTCATAAACTTTATCAACAATAACATTACATTGGCCATTGTTTGTTGTGATGTGCTTTTTGTCTTCTGTTTCCACTCATCCCCGATAGATAGGATTACTGCAGCGTACCGAGGTTTTTTAATTTGCGTTACTCGCATCGACACAGGTAGGTCTTATGGCTTCGATGGAATAGGAAAGGAATAGGGGTGTGAAGGAAGCGGCCTTGGCTTTAATTAAGGTACAGCCTGGTGTGACTGGTGTGAAAATGGGAAACCACGGAATACCAACTTCCGGGATGCTGGCAGTGGGGTTCGTTTCCACTATCTCGCGGATGCAAGCTCACAGCTGCGCGCCCCTAACCACACGGCCAACTCGCCTGGTCGTACCGAGTGTAACAGCCTGCCTGCATATTGGCGGGAAGTAGCTGGGGAGTTAGATCACTTTCTTCTTTAGCATGTCATTCCTCTGGTTCATACATTTTCTGATATTACTGGTACGTAACACACTGGTTCATCATAGCATTCGAGCTATTCAATCCCTACTCTGAGGCACTGATTGGAATGAGTAGTGTGCATATTTAACGGAATAATGACAGAGGAGTGTTCACGGCAGTCTGCGACCTGGTTATTCCAGCTCTGGAACTTTGGACTGTTAGATCGGCACCGTAATACTGTTCGTTAAAAGTGAGAAAGTGTGCTGTTTATCATTTGGTCGAGTATTTTATATGATAACATTGCTTTCAATCGCTACATTCCTACTTACGTTTTTGTATTGAGCTATGTTGAATTCAGTTAGGAAAACCACCAAGTCAGTCTTTCTGAGAATCCCGTAGCGAAGCACGGGTACATCAGCTAGTACAAAATAAGAGTTTTGTCTGCACATTGCTCAGAATTTGAAAAGAATGGTATTTCTGTATCGATCATGTCCACAGTAACAAGGAAATGCACTTTCTACTTTTCCGTAATGTCTGTCTGTCTGTCTGTCTGTCTGTCTGTCTGTCTGTCTGTCTGTCTGTCTGTCTGTCTGTCTGTCTGTCTGTCTGTCTGTCTGTCTGTCTGTCTGTCTGTCTGTCTGTCTGTCTGTCTGTCTGTCTGTTTGTTTGTTTGTTTGTCTGTCTGTTTGTCTGTCTGTACACGCATCACGAGACGACGGCTGAAGAGAATTTAATGAAAATAGGTAAGTGAAGTCGGGGGATGAGCCACTACAATTTAGGCTATAAATCATTTTACTCACGCTGAGTGAAATGGTAGTTTAGGGGAAAGCCTAAAATGTAATTCTCAAATATTTATATTATTAGTGGTCCTATCGATAAATACTATATAAATAAAGTTATATAGAATTAAATTTCCGATCATTTATGTCATACATTGTTACCGTACCGGCTATGATAACACAGATATTCATGAATTTATATTTTTGTTGCCAAGTCCATATCAACGCCGAGCCACGAGATAATGGGTTAACAGGATTTAATGAAAGTCAGTATATAGAGTCGGGGGATAAGAAACTACAGTCTAAGTTATAAAAAATTTTATTCGCCCTGTATGAAATTGTACTTTAGGGGAAGGCGCCTAAAATTTAATTTTTATATACCTATGTTATTGGTGCTATCGGAAAGTGCTACATAGGTAACAAAAATTATAGAGAATGCAATTTCCGACCATGTAGGTTTTATTCAATTTTACCGTACCGACTCTGATAAGACTGGTATTTTAAGAGTCGGAAGAAAACTAAATGTTAAGGCCTACAATATTGAAAGCGCATACTATTGATCAATAATAACATTACATTGACCATTGTTTGTGGTGATGTTCTTTGTCTCTTATGCTGCCGCTCAACTCCGATAGATGGGATTACTGTTGCGTACCGAGTATAACAGCCTGACTGAATGTCTGTCTGTCTGTTAGGTCATCAGCCCAGAGGCTGGTTGGATCCTCAAATAGCATCACCAAAGGCTGTGCAGTTATAGGGAAACCACAAAAAACCAATGGCAGTACCAAAATGAGGCGTACTACTCAAGATGAGGAGTGAAGTAGTTTGCCATTGCTTTCCTCACTGGGCCAGACAGTGCTATTGTAGCACAACTAACCCTATGAGCAACACCTTTCATGACACTCAGACACACTGGTTGTGCTCTGAATGTCATTAATCAGCACCACCTGAGTGAATATTGGCGAGAAATAGCTGGGGAGTGGAACACTTTCTTTAGCGAGAAATAGCTGGGGAGTGGAACACTTTCTTCTTTAACATGGCATTTCTCTGGTTCATACATTTTCTGATACCGTACTACTGGGACGTAACTCACTGGTTCATCATAGTATTCCATCTATTCGAGCTCTACCCTGACGCGCTGTTTTGAATGAGCAGTGTGCACTTTTAAGGCAGAGGGCTCACTTAATAGTAGTAGTAGTAGTAGTAGTAGTATGACCTGGTCTAGAATTACAATTTAGGCATATTCCAAATTACAGCACCACAATTCACTAAATAACTCAAAATTCAACCCTGAAAAGAGCCGTTTCTTAAAAAGAGCTTCTTTCTCTTCACTTTTATTAAATTCTACATTAATTTTATTAAAAATTAGCATTGAAGAGGGGGTTTTTCCGCTGGCTTGGAGGAAAAAATTGCCTCCAATTCAGATAGATTTTTCCGCTGCCAGTGTAGTGAACTGAGATTTTCCGAATCATCGGGTACTCCTAGGAAACAGTTGAATAAAAGGGCATAGCTTTTGCCCTGGGACTCTCCACTATTCAACCTCCCCCTCTGAAAAATACTAGAAGTGTTCACGGATCACGACTGTCTTCGGCCTGGTCATTCCAGCTCTGGAACTTTGGACTGTTAGATCGGCATCGTATTACTGTTCGTTAAAAGTGAGAAAATGTGTGGTTTTTCATTGATCGAGCATTTCATGTGAAATCATTGCTTATACTCGCGCCATTCCTACTAACGTCATTGTAATGACCTATATTCATTTCAGTTGGAAAAACCACTGACAGTATTTCTGATGATTTAAAAAGGTAGGTGAAGAGTGAGTGTCTGCCACTATAATGCAGTTCCCCAACCCGATTGTGACTGATGGTGGGCAAACGGGCCTACCATTACAATGAAAATTCCCTAATGCAGTCTTCATATGAGAAAAGACGTTTGGTGATTTCTCTGTCGCGTTTCCAGGGTAACGTTAAGAGCTATGCAATTTAATACACTCCTGCTCACCACGTGTTGTCTACCGAACCTAAAATTCTGTATACTATGTAGAATTCCGTAGCGAAGCACGGGTACATCAGCTGGTTAAGAAATAAAAGTTGCATTGCGAAAGAAATTTAAAACCTTCCCCTCGAGTTAGTTTTCAAAGACTATTACGCTGTTAAGCAGAATCTGCCATTACCATGAGCTGGTGGACCTCCGGAAGATGGACGAGGGAGCCTTTCCCCTGCCTCCGTTACGAACCCACTCTAGACTAGAGCGATCACAAAGAAAATATGGTCCGAAATGTACCAGCTTTTATAGCGGAGAGGAAGGTTGCACATTTCTCTGGGTCGAAACCCTGACACATCCACAATTTTCGTTGGACAATCAAATAAATATTAAAAAAACCGTGATTGGTTACTTAAATAGATGTACAAAATTTATCATTGGCCAACAACTTAAGTTGGCGGGAAGAGATAGAAGTGTTGATAACTTTTGAACACCAAAAACAACCTATAAAGAATTCAGTTTAGGAAACCTTGATACACAAAATTACTTTGAAAATTAATAGTTCACCTTCACCTCAGAGGGTGAAACATAACTCGATAGTAGCGACATCTGTCGAGAAACGTTCGAACTATTTCCAAAATGAGTTTCAGATTTCGTGATCTAGATGGCCTTTTACAAGACGCTGGTTTTAAATGCATGGGGTGGGTGTACCTCCGGTATAGTCTTAATTAAGGTACAGCCTGGTGTGAAAATGTGAAACCACGGAAAACCACATTCAGGGCTGCCGACAGTAGGATTCGAACCCACTATCTCCCGGATGCAAGCTCACAGCCGCGTGCCCGTAACCGCACGGCCAACTCACTCGGTGATATGTTTTTGGTCTGGCCTCTATGTGGAATTTGCGTCATCAATTCCCTGACACCCTTGTAACCATGGCAACCAGTGTCCTTCTATGTACACTAGGTCAGAAGCGACATCTTCTCACTGTGCGCTTTCTTCCTGTAAGTAAGAGCTTGAGAAAATCTGGTATCAAGTACATTCTCGTTTACTCCTGTCCAGAACTGAACTGGCCGAAAATCGAAATGAGGACACTGGAATAAAAGACGGGCACACTACCTCTACTTACGAGACTAGAATGTCTTCCATTTTTTCACAGTTCGTGTGTCTTATAATTATTTTGTGGATACAGCCATTTAGACCCAGTCCCCAAGCCAGAGGAATTGACCAGACGCGGGTTAAAACCTTGACCTGGTTGAGAAATGAACTCAGGAACCTCAGAACTGAAGGCAGCAACACTGACATTACAGGGTATTTTTTGTTTTTTGTTAGTGGTTTAATGTCGAATTAACACATCGAGTGTTCTCGGCGACGCGTAGATGGTAAAGGGCTAGATTTGGAAAGGGAGCGACCGCGCCTAGTATAAAAATGGGAAACTATGGAAAACCATCTTCTGGGCTGCCGGTGGTGTGACTGGAACCCACCATTTCCCGAATGCAAGCTCACAATTACACCACCCCTACTTTCCCGGTATCATTTCAGAGGAGGAGGCGGACATTTTAGATCTCTTCTTAAAATCTCTTCTCAAAAATTTCACTCATGTCCATTTGAAGTAAAAGATATCAGAAAACCGCTATAGGCTGTCAATCAAACGTTTGCTAAGTTATAGCAAATTCTTCATGCTGTCGGTACAGCTTCGGCTATATCAACGTATATTCTAAATTACTAAGCAAAACAAACAGTGCTATTTACAACCCAGTGATTACTTTATTAGAGTGGCCACAACGTTGAGTTACATCGTATTTGTCACCAAGTAAACAGCAATAACTATAATACATGTTCCAATGACCATATAAAGAGCTACTGTATACTTCGCTATTTCCATTATTTAATGTAACTGTTAGACGTATTTACAGTTTGCTGATTACACACAAATGACCAGCGCTATATGAGAAACTGACTGCAGTGTCATTATTTCCTGGGGATTTATTTTAGAGGATGCCCAACTCCAGTGGTTAGCTCTCTTTTCGAAAGCTATAGGTATATAGGTAGGGGCTGTCTGGTCAAGGCGGTAAAGGCGTGCTCGGTTCGCCCGGAAGGACGTGGGTTCGAATCCCCGTCAGGAAATCGTAAAATTTAAGAAACGAATTTCCACTTCAGGAAGTGCATATGGCCCTGAAGTTCACTCACCCTATACCAAAGATGAGTACCAGGTTAATTCCTGGGGGCAAAGGCGGCCGGGCATAGATCTAACCACTCTACCCCATCACTTGCTGAGGTTAAAATTGGTGGAAGCCTTTACCTTCTACTCCTCCAAGGGCCTTCATGGCCTGTACGGAAGTGACTTTGCTTTGCTTTGCTATTGATATAAAGGTATTCTGCTCAAAGTCTTGCTTGTAGTCAAAACAATATGTGCATTTGTGTTCTCTTTCATTTTTTCTTTTACTGGTGACACACATTGGCTGGAACAACAAGCATGTGAGTCGGGAACCTACAATTCTTCTTTTCTCCTGTACCTTTTCCCGTTATCTGGGGACGTCACTGTTAATAATATGGATTAAGTTCAGTTTTACGGAAGGATGCTCTTCCTGAAGCCAACCTTCGGGAAAGGATGTATACACTATTAGGTGTATCTGTGGTGGTTGGTAGTGAGATGAGTTTTATGTAAAGATGTGCATTAAGAAGGTTACCAGACGCAGCTAAAATCCTCGGTCCGGTCGGGAATCGAACACGAAGCCCTTGAATCGATGTCCACTTTAATGACCATTCACCTCATTCATCATCAACGAACATATTTATCTAATTATTGCAGGTTAATTTGAAGCTCTGTAAAGCAATGCAGTTATAGACAGTTGTAAAATTTCTTCTTCTTGTTACCAAGTCAGTTAGCCACGCGGTTAGAATCTCGCAGATGTGAGCTTGCATTTAGGAGATACTGAGTTCGAACCCCACTGTCGGCAGCCCTGAAAATTGTTTTCCGTGGTTTCCAGGCAAATGCTGGGATAGTACCTTAATTAAGGCCACGGCCGCTTCCTTTCCACTCCTAGCCATTTTTCTATCCCATCGTCGCCGTAAGACCTATCTGTGTCGCAGCGACGTAAAGGAAATTTGTAAAAATATAGGCCTATTATTATTATTATTATTATTATTATTATTATTGTTGTTGTTGTTGTTGTACCGGGGGTACACCTTCTCCGCCTTTTGTAAGGTCATCTATGTCATTGAACTTGAACTAATATTATACAAGATACTTAGGGTTGCAACTGTTAGATGTCTCTACCATCGGCCTAAGTGCCACCTCTGGCGGGATTAAGGACAATTAATGCTTAAGGGAAAGTTGATTTTCACTGTTACCTGACCTTAGTTTTTGAAGATTGTTTTGTTCTTGTGTCAAGGTTGTCAACACTTCTGTCCCCTCCAACTCCTGTATCTAGCAACCAATCAACAATTTTGGGAATATTTTCTCTAGCCAATTAAAATTGGAGGTGTGTATAGGCATCCAGCTTAAAGAGTTCTGGAAACTTCCCCTCTAAATCCTATAAAATCTGGGCACTTTAGGGCTGTGTCGTCATCTTCTTTGCTCCAGTTGATTGTGTGCGATGTATACTAAGGAGACAGGGGCCGTAAGTTCGAGTTCGGAAGACCCAGCAACTCAAGGTAATGGCAGAATTTTCTTAACATGTGATAGCTCCGGCAGATAGCTTGAGAGGAAGGTTTCAAACATCTTTTATTCATGTAATTTCTAATTTCATGGTTTAAGTGTAAATTTTCGGCAAGTCTGAGGACTCGGTTC